>NW_027167472.1:3443693-3565366 GCF_013368605.1 Nyctibius grandis
GAAGCCAGACAGCTGGGATCCCTGTCCAGAGACGGTGGTATTGATAAGATGCTTGCAAGAAGGTCAAACACTATCAGTCTCTGGAGGCGACTCTTGTCAGCTGTAAAGAGCAGGTATCCCTATAAAGATGATGTTATGAGTCACCTAAGCAAATGGATCACTATAGAAAAAGGTATTAACTACCTCAGAGAACTAGCTGTGCAAGAGATCATTTATAGACACCCACGGGACATTGTAGATCCTGTAAATCCTGATGAAGTGGAATGCAACCGATCCATGTTCTGGAAGGTTGTGAAGAGTGCTCCACCAACACATACCCATACGTTGTCAATATTAGTACGGGGAGAAGATGCTAGGGCACGACCTAGTGTGGGCGAAATGGCTAACTGTATGCGACAGTATGAAGATAGTATTTCTTCCCCACTGCAGGCCCGTGTCTCGGCTGTGGGAAAAGTGACTAAGGAAGACAAGGACTCATTTAAACAACTGTCAGACAAATTGTCCAGGATCGAGAATCAACTTAACTCTCTACCTACACAGGCCCACGTTGCAGCCGTTAGGAGGAAACGCCCTCCTACTGGACCGGCTCAAAGGAAACGGAACACGTCACGAGGTATCCTGTGGTTTACCCTGCGTGATTATGAGGAGGACATGAGCAGATGGCATGGACAACCTACCAGTACCCTACAGGCACGAGTACGTGAGTTGCAAGCTAAAAGAAATACCAGAGAGAATTTTCCTAGGAGGATGGCTGCTCCAGTTACCAATGAGCAGGACTCTAGTCACGGTAGATGGGCCTCAGGTCCCTATTTCCCAAATATGAATAGGGGAAATGAAGGTCCAATACCCGTGAGTTGCACGAATCCAATCTTTAATAAGAGGGGCCCTGCCTCCAGCCAGGAGGAGGAGAGGGACAACCAATTTTATTGGACTGTGTGGATTCGATGGCCTGGCACATCAAAACCACAAAGGTATCGAGCCCTGGTAGACACTGGTGCACAGTGCACCCTAATGCCATCGAATCATAAAGGGACAGAATCTGTCAGTATTTCAGGAATAACAGGGGGATCTCAAGAGTTATCTGTATTGGAGGCCGAAGTGAGCCTAACTAAAAATGAATGGAAAAAGCACCCCATTGTGACTGGCCCAGATGCTCCATGCATCCTTGGCATAGACTACCTCAAGAGAGGGTATTTTAAGGACCCAAAAGGGTATAGATGGGCCTTTGGTATAGCAGCTGTAGAGACTGAGGACATTCAACAGCTGTTTACCTTGCCTGGCCTCTCAGAGGATCCTTCTGTTGTGGGGTTGCTGAAAGTTGAAGAACAACAGGTGCCAATTGCTACTGCCACGGTGCACTGACGACAATACCGCACCAATCGAGACTCCCTGATCCCCATTCATAAACTGGTTAGACAATTAGAAAATCAAGGAGTGATTAGCAAGACTCGCTCACCCTTTAATAGTCCTATATGGCCAGTGCAAAAGTCTGATGGAGAATGGAGATTAACTGTGGACTATCGTGGCCTAAATGAAGTTACGCCACCGCTGAGTGCTGCAGTGCCAGACATGCTAGAACTTCAATACGAACTGGAGTCAAAGGCAGCCAAGTGGTACGCCACTATAGACATTGCTAATGCATTTTTCTCTATTCCTTTGGCACGAAGTGTAAGCCACAATTTGCTTTTACCTGGAGAGGTATCCAGTACACCTGGAATCAACTGCCCCAGGGGTGGAAACACAGTCCTACTATTTGCCACGGACTGATCCAGACTGCACTAGAAAAGGGTGGAGCTCCAGAACATTTGCAATACATTGGTGACATCATTGTGTGGGGTGATACAGCAGCAGAAGTTTTTGACAAAGGGGAGAAAATAATCCAAATTCTTCTGAAAGCTGTTTTTGCCATAAAAAGAGGCAAGGTCAAGGGACCTGCCCCGGAGATCCAGTTTTTAGGCATTAAATGGCAAGATGGGCGTCGCCAGATCCCAATAGAGGTGATCAACAAAATAACAGCTATGTCCCCACCAACTAACAAAAAGGAAACACAAGCCTTCTTAGGCATTGTCGGTTTCTGGAGAATGCATATTCCAGATTACAGCCAGATAGTACGCCCTCTTTATCAAGTGACCAGAAAGAAGAATGATTTTCAGTGGGGCCCTGAACAACGACAGGCTTTTCAACAGATTAAACAAGAGATTGTGCATGCAGTAGCCCTTGGACCAGTCCGTACGGGACAAGATGTTAAAAATGTGCTCTACACCGCAGCTGGGGACAATGGTCCTACCTGGAGCCTCTGGCAGAAAGTACCAGAGTAAACTAGAGGTCAACCCCTAGGATTTTGGAGTCGAGGATACAAGGGCTCCGAGGCCAATTACACCCCAACTGAAAAAGAGATACTGGCAGCATATGAAGGAGTTAGAGCTGCTTCAGAGATAATCGGTACTGAAGCACAGCTTCTCCTGGCACCCCGATTACCAGTACTAGGCTGGATGTTCAAGGGTAAGGTTCCTACTACTCATCATGCAACTGATGCTACATGGAGTAAATGGATTGCATTAATTACACAGAGGGCTCGAATAGGAAACCCTAATCGCCCAGGAATCTTAGAAGTGATCATGGACTGGCCAGAAGGCAAAGACTTCAGAATGCCACCAGAAAAGGAGGTGACACGTGCTGAAGAAGCCCCACCATATAATGAACTACCAGAGGATGAGAAGCAGTATGTCCTGTTCACCGATGGATCGTGCCGTCTTGTAGGAAAGCATCGGAAGTGGAAAGCTGCTGTATGGAGTCCTATACGACGAGTCACAGAAGCCACAGAAGGACAAGGTGAATCAAGTCAATTCGCAGAGGTAAAAGCCATCCAGCTGGCTTTAGACATTGCTGAACGAGAAAAGTGGCCAAGGCTGTATCTCTATACTGACTCATGGATGGTAGCAAATGCCTTGTGGGGGTGGTTAAAGCAGTGGAAGTGAAGCAACTGGCAGCGTAAAGGTAAACCTATTTGGGCTGCTGAACTGTGGCAAGATATTGCTACTCGGCTGGAGAAACTAGTCGTGAAGGTACGTCACGTAGATGCTCACGTACCTAAAAGTCGGGCAACTGAGGAACATCAAAACAACCAACAAGCGGATCAGGCTGCTAAAGTGTTCCAAATAGATTTGGACTGGGAACATAAAGGTGAACTATTTTTAGCTCGGTGGGCTCATGACACTTCGGGTCATCAAGGGAGAGGTGCAACATACAGATGGGCTCGTGACCGAGGGGTGGACTTAACCATGGACTCTATTGCACAGGTTATCCATGATTGTGAAACATGCGCCGCAATTAAGCAAGCCAAACGGTTAAAACCTTTGTGGTATGGGGGGCGGTGGTTGAAATATAAATATGGGGAGGCCTGGCAAATTGACTACATCACACACCCTCAAACCCGCCAGGGTAAACATTATGTGCTTACCATGGTGGAGGCGACCACCGGATGGCTGGAAACATACTCTGTGCCCCATGCCACTGCCCGGAACACTATTCTGGGCCTCAAAAAGCAAATCTTGTGGCGACACGGCACGCCAGAGAGAATTGAGTCGGACAATGGTACTCATTTCAAAAACAGTCTCATACATAACTGGGCCAAAGAGCATGGCATCGAATGGGTATATCACATCCCCTATCATGCACCAGCATCTGGGAAAATTGAACGGTATAATGGGCTGTTAAAAACTACCCTAAAAGCAATGGGGGGTGGAACCTTTAAAAACTGGGATAAGCATTTGGGACAAGCTACCTGGCTAGTTAACACCAGAGGATCTATCAACCGAGCTGGCCCTGCTCAGTCAGACCTTTTACATACAGTAGAAGGGGATAAAGTCCCTGTGGTGCATGAAAGGAATCTGTTGGGAAAAACTATTTGGGTTCTTCCTGCTATGGGCAAAGGTAAACCCATTCATGGGATTGCTTTTGCTCAAGGTCCTGGATGTACTTGGTGGGTGATGCTGCAGGATGGTGGAGTCCGATGTGTCCCTGAAGGTGATCTAATCCTGGGTGAGAATACTTAATTCTGAACTGCATGATGTTAATTGCTGCATAATACTAACAGTGTTCATAAGTGTCTTTCAGGTTGAAGCAGTGGTGATGAGACTGGAGCTAGCTTCATCAAGTGGCATCCAGTAACCTCCTCGAGACTGACATCTTTAACCTGCAACCCGTGGGCATGAACCGTGACAAAACTCATACCATGTCTCCTACCCTGGGAGACTCCTAGCCAGATGGAAACCCACAATCCTTAACTAAATGAACTTGATGAACTTTTTTGTATAGAGATGAATCATAAACTAATGTTATCTGTATATATTTTAAAATGAAAAGGTAGTGGTGATCTGAGTATGACGTGAATGGTATGGAATAAGGGGTGGAATGTCCTGGTTTGGCCTAAACCAGGCCAATTTTCCTTTCAGTGATTTTTACTTTCAGCTCAGTCTCCTCTAAGTAACTGCACTTTCTGAAACTAACTGCATGTTTTGCAGACAGTGTCTGCTTCCAGGACTGATAACGCTCGAAGTTTGTAGTTATCGCTGAGGCACCGGTAGGGATGTTGTGCAGAAAGGCTCTTGCTGTACTTGTTCTTAGAGAAACCAAGGTCACTGATGAATTCCTCACTGCTTATGAGTGAAGAGCCGAAGGGGGCGTCGCAGCTGCAGGGGGAAGCGGACAGGGCAGGTGACCCAAAATTGACCAACGAGGGTATTCCATCCCATACACGTCATTCTCAGTATAAAGTGGGGGGATCACGAGGGTCTCGCTCTCCTTCTGCTACGGCCGGTGTCCAAAGAGGACTCCGTCTGTTTTCCTGCGCCCCCAATCCCGATCCGTGCGTTCCTGAATCCAGCTCTCGACCGTCGCTAGGCCCAGCCTGGGCCTTCCCGGAGCCTGCCCTGCAGTGCCGGTGGTGACGTGGCTGACTTCAGGGGAGCTCAATCTTGGTTTTGTATATATATTTGTATATATTTGATTATTTCTATTATTGTTATTATACTCCTTTTCATTATTATAGTTTATTAAAACTGTTTTAACTTTCCAACCCGGAAGTCTCTCTCCCTTTTCCCTTTCCCTTTCCCTTCAGGTGGGGGGGGAAGGGTTAACAGAGAGCATCTGCCACAGATTTAATAGCCGGCCCAGCTTTAAACCGTGACAAATTACCTGCAAATGAAGTTAAATTTCTGGGAATCTGGTGGAAAGGAGGAACCATGTGCATTCCAGATTATACTCTGCTAGCTTTAGACCAGGTAAAATTACCTACCTCGAAACGAGAATTGCAGCAAGCACTAGGAACTTTGGTATTTTGGCGAAAACATATCCCTGAGTTTTACATAATAGCTAGGCCGTTGTATAATTTGTTACGAAAAGGTGTCTCTTGGGAGTGGACCCCTGTCCATGAGGAAGCTCTACAACTACTGATATTTGAGGCTTCTAGTCACCAAGCCTTAGGTCCAATTCATCCTACTGATCCCATCCAAATTGAATGGGGATTTGCTGAATCTGGACTATCACTTCACTTCTGGCAAAAGGGACCAGAGGGACCCCCGAGACCTGTTGGCTTCTATTCTTGTAGTTTTAAAGACGCAGAAAAACGTTACACAGTATGGGAAAAGGGATTGTTTGTGGTAAGGTTAGCACTACGAGAGGCCGAGTGCACCATTTGCCAGCAACCAATCATTCTCAGAGGCCCCTTTAAGGTAATAAAACCAATTTTAGCAGGAACCCCTCCCCCTGACGGGGTGGCACAACGAGCATCTGTGCGGAAATGGTATGCACAAATTGAACATTATTGTGGCATCTTTAACGTATCAGAAGGCACACCTAAAAAGCTAGCTATACGGGAGGAATTCTCTCCAGATCGTGAGGATAACCTCCCACCTCCTGTCATACAAGTAGCGCCTCCTTTTTCCAAGCAATTACCGAATGCCTGGTTCACTGATGCCTCAGCCAAACGTGAGGGAAAAGTGTGGAAGTATCGAGCCGCTGCCTTACAAGCCCAGACTGATGAGAAAATCATAACAGAAGGTGAAGGTAGTGCACAAGTGGGTGAATTAATTGCTGTTTGGAGTGTTTTCCAACATGAGGCTCAATCTTCCTCTCCTGTCTATATCTATACTGATTCCTTTGCTGTCTTCAAGGGGTGCACCGAGTGGCTTCCTTTCTGGGAGAAAAATGGGTGGGAAGTCAACCGGATACCGGTATGGGAAAAGGAAAAGTGGCAGGACATTTTAAGAATTGCCACACAAGGGAATTTTGCCATAGCCTGGGTGGCCTCTCACCAAAACAGCGATGATCTGACTAGCCAATTGAACAATAAAGCAGACGAATTGTCTCGTCTAGCTCCTTTACAAAATGAATCAGTAACAGAAAATTGGGAGAGACTATTGGAGTGGCTGCATGTCAAACGAGGACACACAGGAGCCAAAGATCTTTACTGCGAAGCACAGGCTCGAGGCTGGCCCGTCACAAGAGAAAACTGTCGAACATGTATTTCTGAGTGCAGCTTATGCTGCCACCGACTCGACAGACATCCTCTAGACAGCCCTCCCCTACACATTAAAAGCGGAAAAGGACCGTGGGAAACCTGGCAAATAGGTTATATTGGGCCTTTCCGCAAATCAGAAGGAAAGCAATATGTGTTAGTGGGAGTGGAAGTGGTATCAGGACTGGTACAGGCAGAAGCATTTGCCCGAGCCACTGGGGCAAACACCGTCCAAGCCTTAAAAGGATGGTTTAGTTCTTTCCCAAAACCTCAGTCAATTCAATCGGATAATGGTTCACATTTTTCAGCAAAGATGGTTCAAGATTGGGCAACTGAAGAAGAAATCAAATGGACTTTCCACACTCCCTACTACCCCCAAGCAAATGGGATAGTGGAAAGGACCAATGGTTTACTAAAGCGATTTCTAAAACCGCATGACCCAGGATGGGCAAACCGGTTATGGGATGCTCTCACTTTGGTAAACAACCGGTGGGGAAAATTTGGCAGCCCAAAAATTACAGCTTTTTATCCGGAGCCCCCGACAATTATACCTGCCCCCAAAGGTCCAGATCATCCCATAAATTCAGCTTATCATCCAGGACAACCAGTACTGGTAAAACTCCCTACCGTGGGAGAAGTTCCACTGGTACTTGTTACGCCGTTTCATGAATATGCGTGGAAAGCAAATGATGCACTGGGAAAGGAGCATAAAATTAATACACGATGGATTGCTCCATCATTTTAACCAAAACCTCATCTGGTCCTTTCACTAAGAGGACCGAGAAGTTTCTTTTTCTGTTCCTTTGCAGGTCGGAAGATAGAAGTTCAGAGAAGAAGAAGAAGAAAGCAACATTTAATGGAAGTTTTGATTGAATGTATAGTTTTAAATTGTATAGCTCTAATAATCTTTGCAGTATGCCTTTATCACCATTGGCAAAATTGTTTTGGGCAGTTGTATGTTGTCTCGCCTATACTGTTCAAAGCATGCCCGGCGAGAACCTTGCTTCCTTGTTCTCAGGTTTAACATGGGAAAATGAGTTCTTGTTGTTGGGAAAATTGATCGCTCAAGCTTTTAATCTTATTAATTGCTGGGTGTGTGGTGGACCATTTGGTCTGGAAAGTTGATTGTGGATCTCCATTCCTCTTGCTCATGAGTGGATTGTGAAAAGAATCACCCTCATCTTGGCCTATGCAACACCCTGCTCCTGGTCACTATTGTATTAGTTACACCCAAAAGAGAGGGTGCTACAATCAGTCCCTGGTGGGAGAAGATTTTCTGGTCCCCCACTGATTACACTCACTTTGGGGAAATATTAGGTACAAATTGTGTTTGGAAACAGTGGGCAGGAGCATGGTAATGTAAATGGTGATGGAATGAAATTAATTGCATTAACTGTGGTGTGACAGGGAACCCCTTTGGCCTGGGAACCATCTGAGTCAAAGGACTACCGCCCTGCCAGATCATGGCCAAGTCCTTTGCAAATGGGATGCGAACCCTGAAAAGGTCATTATTGGATTTGCGGGCACCATGCATACAAAATGCTACCAAAAATTGGACTGGGGTATGTTATATTGGGATGATATGACCACCATTCTTCTTACTTCTGAAAACTGGCAGCTAAGAATTGGGAATCAAATTATATGATCCCCAACAAATTATTGAGTATTATGGACCCGCAACCTGGAACACCAATGAACCAATCAGCGGTGCTCGAGAACCAATCGACATTGGCTGGTTCTCGATTACCTGCTAGCAGAAGGAGGAGTTTGTGCAAAATTAAATGACTCTCATTGTTTCTTGAAAATTGATGATAATGGAAAGGTGGTTACATTATATAACTCTTTCCTCATATTGTTTATGACATGTTATAGTTGCACTATAACTTTATCAAATGTTGTCTATCATTATTGATGATGTTGTTGTTGTTAGACTTCTGTAAAGAAGAAGAGGTGACTCATTCTGTTTATTAGAATGATACCAATCGCAAGTCATTGGACTTATCTTTATTTCCTTGTATGCTTTTCTCTTCCCGTTTCCTTCTTTTAACCTGTTATCTTTTTCTGTCCTTACCTTTCTACACCCCCTGGAATCAAACCTTTCTACACCCCCTGGAATCGAACCACTGTCTATACATCGACGATTTCTGAGCCACGGGGTGGTGTGGGGATCTGTTCCGTGTCCCCCTTTTTTTTTTTCCTTTCGACATTGTCTCAGAAACCGTCCTATGCCACGTGCTCAGACGCCATCTTGTGGAGGCCTGGACTGCCTGACCTTGGCGACGTTTTATGACGCAAGAAGGTAGGTGCCAACTTGAGGGATGCCTCCGCCCTGCACCCTCCACCTGCCTCCGGAGAGACACATCCGGCAACAGCCTGGCAATGGGCCAATCCTACGGCGCAGGAACTGGACCTGTCCCGCCCTCGGACCTGTGATTGGTGCAAACTGTTGACTGGCGGCTCCATGTCACATGACTCTGCCGAAAAACTCTATAAAAGAGGCCAGATCGCCCGACCACACGGGCCCCCACCGCCATCTTCCGAGAAGCAACAAAAGATCCCGCGGGACGCCGCTGGATCCCAGGGTGGTGACTATCCTTTCCCTCTCAACTGTTCTCTTTTCATCTCTTTCTTTTACTTCTCTCTCTCTCTCTCCCCCTCTCCCTTGCTCACTGAGTTGCTTCATTGTTGGACTTAATAAAGTCAGAGTTAAGTTTATTGATACCGTGCCTCGGTTGTGCTTTGTCCGAACTCAAGGATCACGAATCTATTTTATTTCTGGTCAGGATTTTGGGGGGTGCTTTACCTGCAGGCAGGTTAAGCATACTGGGTGATTTATAATCTGGTGGGCCCCACGTGGGCTGTCTGCATTGTATTTCTAGATTTACTCCTTTTTACTAATTAGGCGGGCCCCACGTGGGCTGTCTGCATTTTATTTCTAGATTTACTTTTAAGGCAGACCTTAATCCGGAACCCGACACTGCTGTCACTGCTACCGCTGCTGCCGACTGACAATTGTCAATTGTCAATATATCCATGTGTCAATTGATACATGGATATATTTGAGTCAGCCAAAGGCAGCATATTTGGTGATGTCTGTTTGCCAAATCTGTCTGGGTTGGATTCCCCTGGGATTTGCTCCCGCAATCTGTAACACAGGTATTCTAGCACAATCAGGGCAAGAAGCTATAATCGCCCTTGCATCAGTCTTTGTCAATAGGAATTGCGATCGCAATGCTGCTGCAGATTGGTGAAAAAACTGGTGAGATTGCCGAGCCTCTGTTAATTTTGCCTGTAGGGATCTGTCCACTGGAAACGTGGATACCAACTGATCGGCTCGGGAGTTTCCTTCCACCAAACCTCCGGGTAAACTGGTATGGCTTCTAATGTGGGTGATAAATACTGGGTGTAGACGGTGTTGCATTTCATGCCATAGGTCGAAAAAGGCTTTGAACAGCAGTTCATTGGCGATATGGCGAAGCAACGATCGGTGTATGCGTTTCACAACCCCTACCACGTATAGGGAATCCACTACCAAATTTAAGGGTGCTTCGCGCCACTTTTGTAAGGCCAGGAGTACAGCTTGTAATTCTAAAACCTGAGCAGATCCTTCTGCTACGATGACATGTTTTCTCCATTCTCCCTGTTCTTGCCAGACAAATCCGTCTTTTCCGGTGCGGCTACTTGCATCGGTAAACACCGTGATTGCTTGCAACGGCTCACTGACGACAAGAGGCCGTTCTTCCAGCGATATGTGAGTTTTAAAAATGGGGTGTGATGGATAGTGATTGTCAATCTGCATCGTCGTGTTCAATAGGGCTAAGGACATAAGTTTTTCTCGTTGACATACGTCTGGTAGGTAGTCGAGGCTGATTGGAATAACAAGCTTCTCAGGTGTTCGTCCAGCCACAGCTAATAGCCGTGCAGTCCCTTTGAGAATGACTTGAGCGATAGCTTCCCACCTTGTAGTGATAGTCTTTTTACCATGAGAGGGTAAAAACACCCATTCCAGTACTTGAAGTGAATTTGACTGAGATGGGTCCCATTGTCCTAATATGCCCGATACTTCAAGGTCCATATTATAAATGTACAAGTCCACAGGTAATTCAGGCACTACTCGTGAAGCACAAGACAAGGCAATCTTTTGAGTTATTACTTGCAGTGCAGATCGAGCTGCTTCTGTGAGCTCGCGGGATTCTTGAGGTGCGGAACCCTTCTGAAGCATTTCGAAGAGAGGTTGAAGGTCTGCATTGGTGATGCCGCAGACAGTCCTTATCCACTGAATGTCTCCCACTAATTTCTGTACATCGCTCAGGGTCTTCACATTTGCTCAAATCTCCAATTTCTGAGGTCGAACAGTGGATTCGGTAAGCGATATCCCTAGATATTTCCAAGGTGTTGACAGCTGAACCTTTTCCGGGGCTATGACCAGGCCCCACTTTTCCAGATCCGACTTCAATTCTTCTACCACTTCGCTGGCGATGGTTCCCTTTTGACAAAGTAGCAAGTCATCCATATAATGGTAAATCAGCATTCCCTCATGCGTCTTTCGAAATTCTGTAGAGCCAGATCCACGTACCACTGACAAATTGTTGGAGAATTCTTCATACCTTGTGGCAATACCACCCAATGATATCTCTTCGCTGGTGCTGCACGATTTATGGAGGGAACTGTAAATGCAAATTTTTCACAGTCGTCCGGATGCAAAGGTATTGTGAAGAAACAGTCTTTGAGGTCGATCACGATGATATCCCATCCTCGTGGTAACATAGTAGGTGTAGGGAGCCCTGGCTGTAACGGACCCATGTCTTGCATGACAGCATTAACAGCCCTTAAATCTTGCAGTAATCTCCATTTCCCTGACTTTTTAGGTATTGTAAATACTGGTGTGTTCCATGGACTTGTTGAGGGTACTAGGTGACCTGCATCAAGTTGTTCTTGCACCAAGTCCTGTAAGTGTGCGAGCTTTTCTTTGGGTAGCCGCCATTGGTCCACCCAGACGGGTGTTGTTGTTAACCAAGTGAGCTTCAGTGTAGGTCGGGTGTTGCTTGCCGCAATGGCCACTTCTAAAAAGGCGTTTGGAGAATGCATCCCCATTGCGAAAGCACATCTCGCCCCAGAATCCAAATAGTGGTATGTAACACATACGGTCGAACTCGAGCTGTTATTTTCTCCTGATAGTCCTCGATTGTTACAAAACGAGTGCTTACATGTGTGGGTGAAGCGCCTCCGATTCCGACCACAGTGGTATTAACTGATTCAGGAGGCCATGCTTCTGGCCAGGCCGCACGAGGAACTATGGTAACATCAGCTCCAGAGTCCAACAACATCCGCTTCTCGGTTAACGTTATGTTTCTGGGTCCTCTGATATTAACTGTTTGACAGGGTTTGGCAGCAGTTATTTCATGCACAAATGCGACTGTGGGGGCTCCAGTGGAACCAAAACCTTGATCCCCTCTGGCGTTGTCAACGGCTCTAGGAACGCTGGATCGGAACGGAACTAATTGAGCGATTCTAGTTCCTTGTTTCAACATCACAGGTGGGTTTAATACTCGCAACATGATTCCAATTTGTCCAGTGTAGTCCGCGTCGATGACGCCTGGTAGTACCAGAAGACCTTGTTTGGTAGCTGATGATCTTCCTAACAACAATCCACTGAGTCCATAGCCTAAAGGTCCACTAACAGTTGAGGGAATTACATGTACGGCGCCATCTGTAATTGTTACATCTGATCCCACGGCCAAATCGACGCCTGCACTTCCTCTGGTGGAAGCTGAGAGCTCTGAGAGACAGCCTGAATGGGGTAGGCTGCTGGACAGTATTGTGGTGTCATCGCGCCCCGTTCCCTGGCGCTGTTTCTCCAGTTTCCCTGCAACGGGGTTCCATCTTTTTTAAATCTTGATCGGCAGTCCTTCGCCTGGTGCCCAGATTTATTGCAGCGATTGCACACACCTGCAAGCCCAGCAGATCCTCCGGGGTTGCTCCCTTTGTTTGGGGTATTTTTCTTGGGGCAATTCCACTTCATGTGTCCCTTTTCTCCACACTGATAACATCCTGTCCCAGATGGGCCTCGGTTTTCTTTCCCTGTTTTCCATGGTGGCTTAAAAACTGCGGCTAAGGCGTCAGCATGGGCTTGAGCATGAATCTGCGCCTTTTCCGCCTCCGCTTGCAGTATTGGAACTCTGCTACAAGCCTCAACCATCTCTGCCAATGTGGCCATCTTTCCCAAACTGGCAAGAATCTGCTGACATTGTGGGTTCGCATTCATGACTGCTAAATCCTTCCCGACTGCGGCCTTAGCTTCAGGAGTTAAATTCGGCGATGCATCAATGGCGTCTTTTAAGCGATCAACAAATTGCATATAAGGTTCACCTGCCTTCTGTTTGACCATCGTGTAAGGGGGCTTAGGTGTCCCTATATTTGGCAACTCCTTTAATGCAGCCAATGCTAAGGCCTGTGATTGTTGTAACATGTGCGGATGTAAAGCAGCTTGTGTCGCACCATCGGCGTACTGACCTTTCCCTAATAGTGCGTCAAGCAGTGCCAGTCTCAAGGGGTCCCCTTCATCTCGGCGTACGTTCTTAACAGCGGCTATCTCCAGATTTTGCTGCCACTTTTCCAAAAATAACAGGTATGCAGTGGGTGGCAACATCAGTTCACCAAGAGCGCGTATGTCCACTTGTGTTAATGTTTGTTTTTTAAAGAATGATGTTAGCAACTGCATCACATGTTTATTGTCCATTCCATACTGCATCACTGCTTCTTGTAACTGCTTCACAGTTTTCCAATCAAACGGTGTCCATTGACGACGATCTCCTTGTGTGAAAACTGGCATTGCGGTGATGCTATGCGGTAACATTACTCCTTCGATGGTAGCCTCTCGAATGACGCCCCGCCATTGTTGCCCGGATTATAACCGGGTAACGCTTCAGGCTGTGTATTCTGTTCGTCACCAGGATCATCGGAATCTGGAGTTTGGCAGTGGCATAGATGGAGCTCGAGCTCCCCCTGCCGGTCTTTGAGTGCTATTCTTTTGTCGAGGAGGGTCAGTCATCTGGCGCATGCGCGAACGAGAAGGCGACGGCCCGCCCAGGGGAGGCGACGGCCCGCCCCGGGGAGGAGACGGCCCGCCCTGGCCCGTCCAGGCCACTCCCATATCTGTCGCGTAGGTACGTGTCAGCTGCTGCCTCCTCCCATTCTCCATCTTGGACACACCACCGCGCCCACTTCCGGATTCTTTCCTCTTTGTGCTTTAGCTCTGCCGGAGTTAGTTCCGCTTCTGCTGGCGGAGCTTTCTGCTTCTCGATAGCTTGTCCGAGAGCCTCTAACCCACTAGATATTGCCTGCGAGGGTTTATTGTAAGCGAGTTGCCGCGATGGCTTACTAGCTCCTCCATCTAGCTTCTCCATTTTTTTTAATAGTTCCTGCATTTGCTGTTCTTGTCGCTGCAGTAACTCTCGCAAAGGCACATGACTGTCTGCTTCAGGAGCGGCGTCTGACTCATTTGTTTCTACTTCCATGGGAAGGGGTACAGTTTCAGGATTCACCGGTGGCTGTTTGCCCCCGTCATCCTCCGGAGGGGGTACCGAGACCCCAGATGTCGCCTCCGGCCCCATTTCATGAGGCATTAACGGGGCTGACGGGACTATTGATTCTCCACCCCAAAACTCTACCTCAAGCACAGGGTAAGCGGCAGGCACCGAGCCTGCGGGGGTGGGGGTGGGGGGGAAAGAGTATCAGCGAATCCTCACAGGGAGAGGCTGCCTCTACAGGGTCCGCCGGTAACTGCTCTTTTTCTTCTGGTTTTGTTAGTGCTTTTTTGAGATCGGATTGCACTTTCACCTCAGAGGACATAGCCTCCAGCAGATCCCTCACTTTCTTCCAAGATGTGGCTAGCTTTCTAGCCTCTTTATTTCCCACTGTAATTGATTTCCAAAGTTCTTGCCCTAGATTGTCCCAGCAAGCTGCAGAAAACAACTGATTGGTGGTTTTTAGCAAGCCTCTTCACTGGCCCCATCCCAGCAAAGTTTCTACTTCTTTTCTTTTTATCTTAGTCTCAGTTTGTGCGTCTATCTGCAGAATACATTCCACCGCCGCCTTTTCCAGTGCAGATACTGCACCCCCCCATCCTGCCGTTAATCACGTAGGCCTACGATTCCCGTCTCTCTCAAATGGCCCGGCTTACCTCCGCCGGCATGGCAGCTACCCTCGCGTTTTCGTCTGATCCCCCTCTTCTCCGTTGCGAAGATCACGTCGGGGTCACCACAATGTTGGGGTCCATGCGAGGAACGGACTACAGCACACCAATATGATGCTCTAATAGTCCACTTTATTGTAGTTAACACACTCTTTTATAACATACATACTTTTCTTATCTCTCGGTTACACCTTAAGCTATTGGCTGCAAGCACTGTACACACTCTGGCTGCGTGCCACTTCTACTGTTCTGATTGGATACTTGCTATGAGCCTAAGCAAGCCACATTCCTTATGCTTTCTTGATGACTCATGCTCTTACATAACAGTGTACTCGTATGTTCTCTCTATAGTTCTTCCACGATCCAGGCCCCAACAGTCTTCTTTTAGGGCATTATGTCATTCCTGCTGAGATGCATTACCTTGGCTTGGCCCAGCATTAGCAATTTTTGTGGTCCTACTACAGTGTTCCCAAAGTGCTGCTGGGGAACCACAGACTGTGTCCTGGTTTGGCCTGAACCAAACCAATTTTCCTTTCAGTGATTTTTACTTTCAGCTAAGTCTCTTCTAAGTAACTGAAGTTTCTGAAATTAACTGCATGTTTTGCAGACAGTGTCTGCTTCTAGGACTGATAACGCTTGAAGTTTGTAGTTATCACTGAGGCACTGGTAGGGATGTTATGCAGAAAGGCTCTTGCTGTACTTATTCTTAGAGAAACCAAAGTCACTGCTAAATTCCTCACTGATTATGAGTGAAGAGCTGTAGAACGGTCGCACCTCCAGGGAGGAGCGGACAGGACAGGTGACCCAAAATTGACCAACGAAGGTATTCCATCCCATACACGTCATTCTCAGTATAAAGCGGGGGGATCACAAGGGTCTTGCCTTCTCACCCCCTTCTGCTATGGTCAGCATCCAAAGAGGACTCTCTGTTTTCCTGCTGTCCCCAATCCTGATCCGTGCATCCCTGAATCCAGTTCTCGACCGTCGCTAGGCCCAGCCTGGGCCTTCCCGGAGCCTGCCCTGCAGTGCCGGTTGTGATGTGTCCGACACTGGGGGAGCTCAATCTTGGTTTTGTATATATATTTGTATATATTTGATTATTTCTATTATTGTTGTTATACTCTTTTTCATTACTATAGTTTATTAAAACTGTTTTAACTTTCCAACCCGGAAGTCTCTCTCTCCCTTTTCCCTTTCCCTTCTGGCGGGGGGGGGGGAGGGGGTGGGTTAATAGAGAGCATCTGCCACTGGTTTAATAGCCGGCCCAGCTTTAAACCATGACAGACTGAAATTTGAAAGGTTTATCTTTTACAAAGTTGAAAAAGAGGAAAGATGTTAACATCAGGCATCACTGATTTCCTTAACCCTCTCCTGACTCTGCTTCTTACTGGGGCTTGGTTTTGATGTCTTTGAACATGCTGTACAAATGAGGTAACCTTTAAAAATTCACATTAGAGGGGGTATAATACAGTGTTTCTTCCCACTCTCTGAGAAGTACCCTTGCAGCTACCTGAATAACACTCCCCCGGTCTTTACAGATGTCAACATGAATCACATTGTACCTACGTACACTGACAAGCTATATTTCACAGTCATGGCTAGAACATATATTAAGAATAAAAGGGGAAGGCAGTGAAAAGTTCTATGTGAATCAACTCTAATTAATATTTTATATAGTATTGAGCAACCCTGATATTTTATTTTCCAGAATGTACAGAGATCATGCACACCCAGACTGGATCCTCACATCCTGATCCTTTTGAGAACACAAAAGCAGAATTCCAGGAGGCTTATGCTAGAGAGCAATTTTTATGCAGGGAACTGAGCAGATATTATCTCTTCTGACTTCAGCCATGAAATTATGAAATTATGAAAATGACTTCCTGACATCTGTTGGAAGGACAGCACAGCTGGGCACAAGCAATCCAGGAGGTTCCTGGAATGTGTGGATGACAACTTCCTTCTCCAAGTGATAGAGGAGCCGACTAGGAGAGGTGCCATGCTGGAACTTGTTCTCACCAACAAGGAGGGGCTGGTGGGGGATGTGAATCTCAAGGGCAGCCTTGGCTGCAGCGACCATGAAATGGTGGAGTTCAAGGTCCATAGGGCAGCAAGGAGGGCGCGCAGCCAGCTCACCACCCTGGATTTCAGGAGAGCAGACTTTAACCTCTTCAGGGACCTGCTTGAGAAAGTCCCTTGGGATAAAGCCCTGGAGGGAAGAGGGGCCCAAGAAAGCTGGTTAGTATTCAAGGACCACCTCTTCCAGGCTCAGGAGCGATGCATCCCGACAAAGAAGGCGGCAGGCAAAAACGCCAGGAGGCCTGCATGAATGAACAAGGAGCTCCTGGATAAATTCAGGCACAAGAAGGAAGCCT
Source organism: Nyctibius grandis (assembly GCF_013368605.1). Lineage (NCBI taxonomy): Eukaryota > Metazoa > Chordata > Aves > Nyctibiiformes > Nyctibiidae > Nyctibius > Nyctibius grandis. The sequence goes on from NW_027167472.1 coordinate 3,460,780, forward strand.
ACAGAGGGTGGAAGCAAGGACAGGTAGCCTGGGAGGAACACAGAGAAATTGTCCGAGAAGCCAGGGACCAGGTTAGGAAAGCTAAAGCCCTGATAGAATTAAATCTGGCCAGGGACGTCAAGGACAACAAGAAATGCTTCTATAGGTATGTCAGTGACAAAAGGAAGACTAGGGAAAATGTGGATCCTCTCTGGAAGGAAATGGGAGACCTAGTTACCCAAGATATGAAGAAAGCTGAGGTACTCAACAACTTCTTTGCCTCAGTCTTCACCGGCAAGAGCTCTAGCCTCACCACCCAAGTCGCAGAAGGCAGAGGCAGGGACTGGAAGGATGAAGAACCACCCACTGTAGGAGAAGATCAGGTTTGAGACCATCTAAGGAACCTGAAGGTGCACAAGTCCGTGGGACCTGATGAGGTGCATCCACGGGTCCTGAGGGAACTGGCGGATGAAGTTTCTAAGCCGCTATCCATCATTTTTGAGAAGTCGTGGCAGTCTGGTGAAGTTCCCACTGACTGGAAAAGGGGAAACATAACCCCCATTTTCAAGAAGGGAAAAAAGGAAGACCCGGGGAACTACAGGCCAGTCAGTCTCGCCTCTGTGCCTGGCAAGATCATGGAGCAGATCCTCCTGGAAACTATACTGAGGCACACGGAAATCAAGGAGGTGATTGGTGACAGCCAACATGGCTTCACTAAGGGCAAATCATGCCTGACAAATTTGATGGCCTTCTACGACGGGGTTACAGCACTGGTGGATAGGGGAAGAGCAACTGATGTCATCTACCTAGACTTGTGCAAAGCATTTGACACTGTCCCGCACGACATCCTTGTGTCTAAATTGGAGAGACATGGACTTGACGGATGGACCACTCAGTGGATAAGGAATTGGCTGGATGGTCGCACTCAAAGAGTTATGGTCAACAGCTCAATGTCCAAGTGGAGACCAGTGACGAGTGGCGTTCCTCAGGGGTCAGTATTGGGACCGGTCCTGTTTAACATCTTTGTCGGTGACATGGACAGTGGGATTGAGTGTGCCCTCAGCAAGTTTGCCAATGACACCAAGCTGTGCGGTGCAGTCGACACACTGGAGGGAAGGGATGCCATCCAGAGGGACCTGGACAGGCTTCAGAGCTGGGCCTGTGCAAACTGCATGAAGTTCCACAAGGCCAAGTGCAAGGTCCTGCATGTGGGTCAGGGCAATCCCAAGTACAAATACAGGCTGGGCGGAGAATGGATTGAGAGCAGCCCTGAGGAGAAGGACTTGGGGGTGATGGTTGACAAGAAGCTCAACATGAGCCAGCAGTGCGTGCTTGCAGCCCGGAAGGCCAACCCTATCCTGGGCTGCATCAAAAGCAGCATGGCCAGCAGGTCGAGGGAGGTGATTCTGCCCCTCTGCTCTGCTCTTGTGAGACCCCACCTGGAATACTGCGTTCAGCTCTGGGGCCCCCAAAATAAGAAGGACATGGAGCTGTTGGAACGAGTCCAGAGGAGGGCCACAAAGATGATCAGAGGGCTGGAGCACCTCTCCTATGAAGACAGGCTGAGAGAGTTGGGGCTGTTCAGCCTGGAGAAGAGAAGGCTCCGGGGAGACCTTATAGCAGCCTTCCAGTATCTGAAGGGGGCCTCCAGGAAAGCGGGAGAGAGGCTTTTTACAAGGACAAGTAGTGACAGGATGAGGGGGAATGGTTTTAACTGAAAGAGGGTAGATTTAGATTAGATATTAGGAAGAAATTCTTTCCTGTGAGGGTGGTGAGACACTGGAACAAGTTGCCCAGAGAAGTTGTGGATGCCCCCTCCCTGGCAGTGTTCAAGGCCAGGTTGGATGAGGCTTTGAGCAACCTGGTCTAGTGGAAAGCTGTCCCTGCCTGTGGCAGGGTGGTTGGAACTAGATGATCTTTAAGGTCCCTTCCAACCCAAACCATTCTATGATTCTATGATTCCATGAAATTAGAAGCCCATTTCATCTCACTGCATCCAGGGCAGGATTAAAGTCTGTGCCATGGAGGGAACAGACAGGTGCTTTCAGGATAAAGCAAGGATATTCCCAATACCCCAGAGAATCCAAACATCTGTCTCCACAAAAGCACAATTAGAAAAAGGGGCTGTGAACGCTAAGAGGAAATGGGAAACATTCAACCATGACTAAATTACAGTTCCCTTTCTTGTTATAAACTAATGCTATTCATTGGAAGGTTTTAATTTGTCTGTTCCATTTTTTTACTTAGATTGTGTGTTTCAATGAGTTGTCACATTTTGGTGTTTTAAGGCTCTCTGCAACAGCTGTAGTGTATTTCCTAGAAAGATTGCAACAGCAACTTTTTCCATCACAAAGGAATGATTAGTGGCATAATCAGAACTCAGGAGGCAGGATATCATTTAATCCTGCCAGAGATCTCTTTCCCACTTGGACTGAAAGCTTTTCCTTTTCTTCATTTCCTTTCAGATTGCGGAGCCTGAATAACAAAGCATTAGAAAGGAGATCAAGTCCTCACACATACTTGACGCTTGCTGTCCCCATCCCCATGTTTGCAAGGTGACTTTCTGGCCCTAGCAATCTTCTTGCACAGGCAGAAGTTCTATGGTTTGGGGGCCAAGTGCTTTGTCCTGATTTGGCCTAAACCAGGCCAATATTCCTTTCAGTGATTTTTACTTTCAGCTAAGTCTCTTCTAAGTAACTGCACTTTCTGAAACTAACTGCATGTTTTGCAGAGAGTATCTGCTTCGAGAACTGATAGCGCTCAAAGTTTGTAGTTATCGCTGAGGCACCGGTAGGGATGTTCTGCAGAAAGGCTCTTGCTGTACTTATTCTTAGAGAAACCAAGGTCACTGCTAAGTTCCTCACTGCTTACGAGTGAAGAGCCGAAGGGGGGGTCGCACCTGCAGGGGGGAGCGGACAGGGCAGGTGACCCAAAATTGACCAACGAAGGTATTCCATCCCATACACGTCATTCTCAGTATAAAGCGGGGGAATCACAAGGATCTCGCTCTCCTTCTGCTATGGCCGGTGTCCAAAGAGGACTCTCTGTTTTCCTGCTACCCCCGATCCCGATCTGTGCTTCCCTGAATCCAGTTCTCGACCGTCACTGGGCCCAGCCTGGGCCTTCCTGGAGCCTGCCCTGCAGTGCTGGTGGTGACGTGGCTGACATGGGGGGAGCTCGATCTTGGTTTTGTATATATATTTGTATATATTTGTATATATTTGATTATTTCTATTATTATTATTATACTCTTTTTTCATTATTATAGTTTATTAAAACTGTTTTAACTTTCCAACCCGGAAGCCTCTCTCCCTTTTCCCTTTCCCTTCGGGGCGGGGGGAGGGTTAACAGAGAGCGTCTGCCACAGGTTTAATAGCCAGCCCAGCTTTAAACTGTGACAGATTTATGGGCGCCCAACATGGGGCTCGAGAGAAGCTCCGACAGGTTGCTCTGATTAGTCGAATCCCAGCTCCAGTGGGAGGAGACACGGAGAGCTCAGCTGGGGGAGTATCAGATTTCTTCCTTTGAGATTTATGAGGGGCTGGAAATGAAAACAGATAGCTACGATGGTAATGTCATTTTTGAACGTTGTGTTACCTCCTCTCTTTATAGAGCTTTTTTCAGAGTTAAGTGTAATAATACCTTACTTGCCGTATGCGCTGTTTGTTAGTGTTTATATGTGGTTTAGCAGTGGGCGCTGGTCAAGATCTATCGTTTTGGTATGGGTTTTGATACTGATTTATGTCGTGATAAACTGGGCAGTTATTATTCTGATCTCTTATCTCTATGACACAATGATGGGCAGCTTTAATCGCGAATCGGTAGCTGCACGCTCTGGGCGTAATTTAGCTGATTCTGATAATACCTTCTCCTTTTTTGCCAAGCTGATTCCACTAGATTCTGCGAAATTTGGATGGGGTATGTTTTTATTTCCGGGTGTCCTGAATGTGTTTCAGTTTCTGATGTGGTATAAGAATAAATGTCGGTGCAGGGACAGCTGTAGGTGTTATGCTGCCACTACAGCCACTAAATCCCCTCAAACACCAGCATCTACCCAATCGGTACCAACCGCCCCTGTAACCAGGAAGAAACACCAAAAGAAATCAGTTTGTGAAGAGAAGGATGATGACTCAGAGCCTTCTAAGGCAGAGCCATCACATGACCCAGATGAGGGCCCTTCTCAGTCAGAGTCAGGGCCTGACACAGATGGGGGTTTCCTTGATCATCTTTTTAAAGAAGACCCATCACACAAGAAAGGTCCTTCTAAAGCAGAACTATCACAGGAGGAGGACTCGGACGTAGAGGTAACCTACCACTCCTTATCCCTGAAGGACCTGAGAAATATAAGGAAAGACTTCAGTCGTTATGACGGTGAGCCTATTATTACCTGGTTGCTCCGATGCTGGGATAATGGGGCGGATAGCATAGAATTGGATGGTAGAGAAGCCAGACAGTTGGGATCCCTGTCCAGAGACGGTGGTATTGATAAGGTGCTTGCAAGAAGGTCTAACACTATCAGTCTCTGGAGGCGACTCTTGTCAGCTGTAAAGAGCAGGTATCCCTATAAAGATGATGTTATGAGTCACCTAAGCAAATGGACCACTATAGAAAAAGGTATTAACTACCTTAGAGAACTAGCTGTGCAACAGATTATTTATAGACACCCATGGAAATTGTAGATCCTGTAAATCCTGATGAAGTGGAATGCAACCGATCCATGTTCTGGAAGGTTGTGAAGAGTGCTCCACCGACACATATCCATACATTGTCAATATTAGTACGGGGAAAAGATGCTACGGCACGACCTAGCGTGGGTAAAATGGCTAACTGTATGGGAGAGTACGAAGATAGTATTTCTTCCCCACTGCAGGCTGTGGAAAAACAGACTAAGGAAAACCAGGACTCATTTAAACAACTGTCAGACAAACTGTCCAGGATCGAGAATCAACTTGACTCTCTACCTACCCAGGCCCGCGTTGCAGCCTTTAGGAGGAAACACCCTCCTACAGGACCGGCTCAAAGGAAACGGAACACGTCACATATCCTGTGGTTTACCCTGCGTGATTATGAGGAGGACATGAGCAGATGGCATGGACAACCTACCAGTACCCTACAGGCACGAGTACGTGAGTTGCAAGCTAAAAGAAATACCAGAGAGAATTTTCCTAGGAGGATCGCTGCTCCAGTTACCAGTGAGCAGTACTCCAGTCAGGGTAGATGGGCCTCAGATCCCTATTTCCCAAATGTGAATAGGGGAAATGAAGGTCCAGTCCCTGTGAGCAGCATGAGTCCATTCTTTAATTAGGGGGGCCCTGCCTCCAGCCAGGTGGAGGAGAGGGATAACTGAGTTTATTGGACTGTGTGGATTCGATGACCTGGTACATCAAAACCACAAAGGTATCGAGCCCTGGTAGACACTGGTGCACAGTGCACCCTAATGCCATCGAATCATAAAGGGACAGAATCTATCAGTATTACGGGAGTAATAGGGGGATCTCAAGAGTTATCTGTATTGGAGGCCAAAGTGAGCCTAACTAAAAATGAATGGAAAAAGCACCCCATTGTGACTGGCCCAGATGCTCCGTGCATCCTTGGCATAGACTACCTCAAGAGAGGGTATTTTAAGGACCCAAAAGGGTATAGATGGGCCTTTGGTATAGTAGCTGTAGAGACTGAGGACATTCAACAGCTGTCTACCTTGCCTGGCCTCTCAGAGGATCCTTCTGTTGTGGGATTGCTGAAAGTTGAAGAACAACAGGTGCCAATTGCTACTACCACGGTGCACCGACGACAATATCGCACCAATCGAGACTCCCTGATCCCCATTCATAAACTGATTAGACAATTAGAAAATCAAGGAGTGATTGGCAAGACTCGCTCACCCTTTACCAGTCCTATATGGCCAGTGCAAAAGTCTAATGGAGAACGGAGATTAACTGTGGACTATCGTGGCCTAAATGAAGTTACGCCACCGCTGAGTGCTGCTGTGCCAGACATGCTAGAACTTCAATACGAACTGGAGTCAAAGGCAGCCAAGTGGTATGCCACCATAGACATTGCTAATGCATTTTTCTCTATTCCCTTGGCACCAAAGTGCAGGCCACAGTTTGCTTATACCTGGAGGGTTATCCAGTACACCTGGAACTGACTGCCCCAGGGGTGGAAACACAGTCCTACTATTTGCCATGGACTGATCCAGACTGCACTAGAAAAGGGTGGAGCTCCAGAACATTTGCAATACATTGATGATATCATTGTATGGGGTGATACAGCAGCAGAAGTTTTTGAGAAAGAGGAGAATATAATCCAAATTCTTCTGAAAGCTGGTTTTGCCATAAAAAGAGGCAAGGTCAAGGGTCCTGCCCGGGAGATCCAGTTTTTAGGGATTAAATGGCAAGATGGGCGTCGCCAGATCCCAATAGAGGTGATCACCAAAATAACAGCTATGTCCCCACCAACAAAAAGGAAACACAAGCCTTCTTAGGTGTTGTGGGTTTCTGGAGAATGCATATTCCAGATTACAGCCAGATTGTACGCCCTCTTTATCAAGTGACCAGAAAGAAGAATGATTTTCAGTGGGGCCCTGAACAACGACAGGCTTTTGAAGAGATTAAACAAGAGATTGTGCATGCAGTAGCCCTTGGACCAGTCCGTACGGGACAAGATGTTAAAAATGTGCTCTACACCGCAGCCGGGGATAATGGTCCTACCTGGAGCCTCTGGCAGAAAGTGCCAGGGGAGACTCGAGGTCGACCCCTAGGATTTTGGAGTCGAGGATACAAGGGCTCCGAGGCCAATTACACCCCAACTGAAAAAGAGATACTGGCAGCATATGAAGGAGTTAGAGCTGCTTCAGAGGTAATCGGTACTGAAGCACAGCTTCTCCTGGTACCCCGATTACCAGTACTAGGCTGGATGTTCAAGGGTAAGGTTCCTACTACCCATCATGCAACTGATGCTACATGGAGTAAATGGATTGCATTAATTACACAGAGGGCTCGAATAGGAAACCCTAATCGCCCAGGAATCTTAGAAGTGATCATGGACTGGCCAGAAGGCAAAGACTTTGGAATGCCACCAGAAAAGGAGGTGACACGTGCTGAAGAAGCCCCACCATATAATGAACTACCAGAGGATGAGAAGCAGTATGTCCTGTTCACCGATGGATCCTGCCATCTTGTAGTAAAGCATCGGAAGTGGAAAGCTGCTGTATGGAGTCCTATACGACGAGTCACAGAAGCCACAGAAGGACAAGGTGAATCGAGTCAATTCGCAGAGGTAAAAGCCATCCAGCTGGCTTTAGACATTGCTGAACGAGAAAAGTGGCCAAGGCTGTATCTCTGCACTGATTCATTGATGGTAGCAAATGCCTTGTGGCGGTGGTTAAAGCAGTGGAAGCGAAGAAACTGGCAGCACAAAGGTAAACCTATTTGGGCTGCCGAATTGTGGCAAGATATTGCTGCTCGGCTGGAGAAACTAGTTGTGAAGGTACGTCATGTAGATGCTCACGTACCTAAAAGTCGGGCAACTGAGGAACATCGAAACAACCAACAAGCGGATCAGGCTGCTAAAGTGTTCCAAATAGATCTGGACTGGGAACATAAAGGTGAACTATTTTTAGCTCGGTGGGCTCATGACACTTCAGGTCATCAAGGGAGAGATGCAACATACAGATGGGCTCGTGACCGAGGGGTGGACTTAACCATGGACTCTATTGCACAGGTTATCCACGACTGTGAAACATGCGCCACAATTAAGCAAGCCAAACGGTTAAAACCTTTGTGGTATGGGGGGCGGTGGTTGAAATATAAACATGGGGAGGCCTGGCAAATTGACTATATCACACACCTTCAAACCCGCCAGGGTAAATGTTACGTGCTTACCATGGTAGAGGCAATCACCGGATGGCTGGAGACATACTCTGTGCCCCATGCCACTGCCCAGAACCCTATTCTGAGCCTCGAAAAGCAAATCTTGTGGCGACACGGCACGCCAGAGAGAATTGAGTCGGACAATGGGACTCATTTCAAAAACAGTCTCATAGATAACTGGGCCAAAGAGCATGGCATCGAATGGGTATATCATATCCCCTATCATGCACCAGCCTCTGGGAAAATGGAACAATACAATGGGCTGTTAAAAACTACCCTAAAAGCAATGGGGGGTGGAACCTTTAAAAACTGGGATAAGCATTTGGGACAAGCTACCTGGCTAGTTAACACCAGGGGATCTATCAACCGAGCTGGCCCTGCTCAGTCAGACCTTTTACATACAGTAGAAGGGGATAAAGTCCCTGTGGTGCATGAAAGGGATCTGTTGGGAAAAACTGTCTGGATTCTTCCTGCTACGGGCAAAGGCAAACCCATTCGTGGGATTGCTTTTGCTCAAGGTCCTGGATGTACTTGGTGGGTGATGCTGCAGGATGGTGGAGTCCGATGTGTCCCTGAAGGTGATGTCATCTTGGGTGAGAATACTTAATTCTGAACTGTATGATGATAATTGCTGCATAATACTAACAGTGTTCATAAGTGTCTTTCAGGTTGAAGCAGTGGTGATGAGACTGGAGCTAGCTTCATCAAGTGGCATCCAGTAACCTCCTCGAGACTGACATCTTTAACCTGCAACCCATGGGCACGAACTGTGACAAAGCTCATACCATGTCTCCTGCCCCGAGAGACTGCTAGCCAGATGGAAACCCACAATCCTGAACTAAATGAACTTAATGAACTTTTGTATAGAGATGAATCATAAACTAGTGATATCTGTATATATTTGAAAATGAAAAGGTAGTGGTGATCTGAGTATGACGTGAATGGTATGGAATAAGGGGTGGAATGTCCTGGTTTGGCCTAAACCAGGCCAATTTTCCTTTCAGTGATTTTTACTCTCAGCTCAGTCTCTCTAAGTAACTGCACTTTCTGAAACTAACTGCATGGTTTGCAGACAGCATCTGCTTCCAGGACTGATAACGCTCGGAGTTTGTAGTTATCGCTGAGGCACCGGTAGGGATGTTATGCAGAAAGGCTCTTGCTGTACTTAGAGAAACCAAGGTCACTGCTACATTCCTCACTGCTTACGAGTGAAGAGCTGTAGAACGGTCGCACCTGCAGGGAGGAGCGGACAGGGCAGGTGACCCAAAATTGACCAATGAGACATTCCATCCCATACATGTCATTCTCAGTATAAAGCGGGGGGATCACGAGGTTCTCGCTCTCTTTCTGCTATGGCTGGTGTCCGAAGAGGACTCCGTCTGTTTTCCTGCTGTCCCCGATCCCAATCCGTGCATCCCTGAATCCAGCTCTCGACCATCGCTGGGCCCAGCCTGGGCCTTCCCGGAGCCTGCCCTGCAGTGCTGGTGGTGACGTAGCTGACCATGGGGGGAGCTCGATTTTGGTTTTGTATATATATTTGTATATATTTATTTCTATTATTTTATTATTATACTCTTTTTTCATTATTATAGTTTATTAAAACTGTTTTAACTTTCCAACCCGGAAGTCTCTCTCCCTTTTCCCTTTCCCTTTGGGGCGGGGGGAGGGTTAACAGAGAGCGTCTGCCACAGGTTTAATAGCCGGCCCAGCTTTAAACCATGACATGCTTTTAATACTTAACATTCCCAAAGGGATGCACATGGCGAGTCCCCATCCTGCTGCATTTTGCAGTTGTGACAAGGTTTTGCAGGTACCTCTTCATTATATGTAAAACTGCTACCCACAGGAGGGAAAAAACAGCCTCATTTTTTCCAGATATTTTCACAAAAAAAAGGTACTTGGGATTTTTGGCAATGATTCCTTTTACCAAGAAAAGGTGATGATGTGCTGTAATAACTCACCCAAAGAAAATGTGCATGTCATGACAAGACAGTGAGTTACCCACTACCTGAAGCAGCAACAGCTTCAGGCAACAGCCCACAGATGGGTGGGATTACTGGCTGCTGAGCCCTCTGAAAGGTCAGGGACTGATGTTGTATATAACATGGAGGGAGCTGCTAGATTCACTGAGGTGAAATGCTATTACATACTGGTACTTTATGGCTCCTGCATGGCTTGGGATGTTAGGCCACAACTCAACAGCAGAGGAGAATACATTGATCTGAGAGATCCACACTTCTGAAAGATGCTTTAGTTAAGGTACCACAGCAAAATGCAATTAAAATTCAGAGCAAGTAAATACAAATACTTTTGCTCTGCCCCCCAAGGACTAGTAAAACTGCAGTCACAGCATTATAAAATCACAGGAACAAATTCTGCTCCTAATCATCATGGAATAAATCTGGATTATTCCTTGGAGTCTAGTGGAGCTATTTCAGATTTATGCAGGTTTAAACTATAGCATAATTTGGCTAATAGCATCAAGCAATGGATTAATACAAGACCAAGCTCATGAGGGGGGACTCATACAGGTTTCATACTGGAGACAGCATCCTCCAGGCCGTGCAAAGAAGCCCCCTGCTAACAGAAGGTGCTGGTGGAGATGGCATCACCCCGGCAGGAAAATAGCTCCTATCAGCCAGGGGGATGCAGGGAGGGATGCTCTAACCCACAGCTTCCCTGCAAATGGAGGTCCTCCTAATTCCCTGCTCCTCTCCTCAGCGGTTCCCTCTGCCCCCATGTGCCCTCCTGGCTGTGGGGTCCATCACACCCCTGGACCCCTCATGCCTGTCCCTTCCCGGCTGCCCGTGCCTGTACAAGCAGCAGTCCATGGCACATGCCTCCCTGCATGCCCCTGCACGCCTGGAACACCTGAGAGGCCAGCCTGGGGCTTTTCCCTTGCCAGCGCCCCATCAAACACTGTAGGCAGCAGGGACCAGTCAGGAGTCCTCTCCAGCACCCAGCCCAAGGTGATGCACAAACTCAGCAGCAACTTCTTGCTGTCAGGGGACAGCAGGCTCCAGTCCCTGCATAGATAACTCCCATTAGCTGCAAGAAAGACAGTGAGGCCAAAGGTGAGCCATACCAGCTCCTACCAGAACTAGTTAAGTTCCCTGCCTTAAATATTTAGTCCAACATCCTTAGACATAATTTACAGAGGGATTTTTTTTTGATTAAATTTAAACTCCTTTTTTTTTTCCCCCAACAGTGTGAAATTAGAAGCCTATGTCTGATACCCCACTGCATGGCTCTGGTTTTACAACTGCGTAGCTCAACTGATTTTATTCTTCCTTGAGTTATGAGGCTCACTGGTGAATTTATGTCAGGAGAAGACACCAGCCTGCTACAGCCCCAGTGAGAAAGCCTTAACTCACTGTTGTGTTAAGAGTATAGAAATTTGGCAGATAATAAACCCCTTTACATTCCAGCTAGTCCTTAGAGATCAGAGGGGCTGGGTGCGGCTAGGCTTAATCTCAGGTTATAACCAATTCAACACCATAAGTCCAATCACGTTCAATAAGAACATTCACAATTACAGATCCACAGATAGTGCGGTTTATTGAAGCAACAGAAATAACGATTCAGAGTTGCCATTGATAAGTGCACTTACTGTATTAGTGCTAAATCTCTTCATTCTACCCAGGTATCATCTGATGTAGGCAGAGGCACAAATCTTACCAAAGAGGCATCCCTGCTTTGGGGAGGAGAGAGGAGCAAGCTCATCAACTTGTCCACAAAGTGGGGTCATATCCTCATCCTCTGCCATAGAGGATTTCAAATGCCAAATTTATACTTTTGGGAGAAGTGGAGGTGAGACTGTAGTCAAATTACCTGTTGATGCCATCATAGTAGGGGGGGTGGGCAGCCACTTTCTCATTTTGTGTATTTTTTTCATATATAAATGAGGGATGAGAGTGTCTATTACCTTCTGTCAGGTTGTGGGTCTTGGGCAAGGGCAGAACAGAACCGTGATACATTAGTATCACTCCCTCTTCCATCTGGCTGATACAGCAGTAAGGGCCATCTGGCTTCTGCCTGATAGCCTATCACACCCATCAGCAGCCTATTAATTCCATCAGCATGTTGCAACTACCACACCTTGTTAATCCCCTCACCACACATCTCACAGCCTCAGGCCTCATTCCTACACTTGTGGGGCTGCAGCTCACAGCTTTAACTCTAAATTAGATGGGGAAGGAGTCTTTTTGTCAACAAATGAATATATTAAATAGTGATTTTTTTGAAAGAACTGGGTCAAATTTGATAAGCTTTGAAGGAAAAAAGTGGAAAAAGTATACCAAAGCTCAAGATTTTTGTTGGTTTTGACATTTGGGGATTTGTTTTAGAAATGCTGCACCATTTTAATTCAATGTTGAAAACCAGAAATTTTCTACTCCTTATTTCGAAACACTGTTCTCCACTTTAAAACTGATCCAAGTGCCACCCTAAAAATGGGGAAAAGGTTTTGGAGGTCTTTAAGCAACTTCAAAATGTAACTGAAATATCTTTAACAGGTCAGTCAGCATTTTGGCATTAATTCAATTAAATTCTTCAAGCTTTCTTATTGTTTATTTGGTGGCTTTCCCACCATTTTTGTTTTTGATTATCCACACAATTACAAAGTCTGTTTTTCACCTACCCATACTGCACAAGTCACAGGCAAATAGGCATTGTTGTCCAAAAAGCAGATTCATGCCCGGCCTGCAATGAACCAATTTCATATGCTCAGGAGAGATATTGTATTTATTCTGCACAGGGTGCTCAGTGGAATCATCCACAAATCAAGCACACCTACTGCAAATCCCAGCACCTTTATACACAATTACATTAAATCATCCCTTTATTTGCATAACAATTCTCATTGGTCAATATATCTGATTACAATTAACATAAATGCTTAGTCATTCTTATACAATCTACACATGCTCAGGGGAAGGGTCTTCACCTGGGCAAGGGTCTTTTTGACCTGTGGTTATGATTTTTAGTATTATAATGAAGGTAGCTCAACTAAGGATACTTGAATCCCTGCTTTCTTTGCTAAGTTGACCACCTGCATAAGAAATCTTATGTCTTTGTTCTGAATTTGACGTTCCAGAACTCAGTATACCTATTCTTAGCCTTACCTTAGCAATTGTTTATTGTCTTTCTTTATTAGCACACCTGAACTTAGTAATTGTTTATTGTTTTTCTTGATTAATTCACCTGTAAAAGTTATAGTTAAGTTTTAACTCAGAAATAAGAATAAGCACTAGGTAACAATAAGCACTAGGTGACCGATATCAGCATCAGTTCAATACAACAGCTCTGGGCAAAAAAAGCCCAAGCCCTCACTGTGGGCACCTGAACTTGCCATTCACCCCAGAATGTTAGAGATTACCAGACCACAGGCACAGAAATCCCTTTTTGGTGTACCCACAGCTTTTGGCTTCCCATGCAGCCTCATGAACACACCATACCCCAGCCATGCAACAGATCCCAAGGAACCAGCATGTTTGTTCATCCCCCATCTAGTCTTGTAGGTAACCAGGCAGAATTGCCTCTGACTGATCAGCTGTTCTCATCTAGTGAGCATATCTGTACTTAGCCAATTCTTTAAATTTTCTGTTATGCCCCTCAGTCTAGTTCTTAAGCCTTATGGGTTCTTCTCTTTACCCATTAATTTATTTTCAAAGAATGCTATTTATAAAATAAATTCAGCCTCTGTAGAGTTAGCCCTGATTGTGTAGGGGAGCTGTGTAAAGTCACTGGTGGTCATTTATGGAGAACACCTGCCCTGTCTTATTCACATGAGAATCAATATGGGTCTGACACAAAGCTCACTGCAGCCTTTCCATTGGCCTCAGACAGCTTTGCATTAGGCCTGTCTTGAAGAGCAGGCTCTTGTCTGCTCTGCTGAAGCATTACTGGAGTCAGGAGTTTTGGGAGAGGACTCTTTTTGGTGAGGTTTCTTGACTCTCAGTTAGGGTGATTTTAAACTGACTGTATGTGAGCAAAACAGAAATTTTTTAAGTGTACCTGTAATGGACTACATCTATCACTCAGTGTGTCCCAGGTGACCCGTGACAAGGGATCCTCAAAGCCACCTCAGCAGTGGATGAAGAGGAGAGCCAAGAAGTGGGGCCAGTACCTACATTTCCAGCGGCTGTTCTACCTCGACAGAGGAAAGCTAGCTGGTATCATCCTGGACAACGTAGATGATACGGGAAAACAGGCCAAGAGTTAAAAACATCTTGGGATGAGAAGGCAAGCAGGGAGACATAACAACAGGCCCAAAAGTTCTGCTAACAAGTGAAAACGTATAGATAAGAGGAACTGCTGGTACACAAACAGGTTAGAACTGGTCTTGCGGTTTAGAAGCTCAGCCAACTCAGCATTCTAGGACAAAGGTGGAAAGTACACAGTGAAGAAGACTACGAGCCTTCATCCTGAAGACCCCCATAGACGACCACCAGATAACTGCGCAAGCACCAGAAGGAGGAGACTTATGATAATGAGTTCCTGGAAATAATTACCATAGTCACACCTGTTGGGGATTGGCTACAGGACAGAGGGCATAGTTCACTAGAACAACTGTTCGAGCAGAGCAGATTCTGAGGCGAGCAAGACTAGGCCTCAGGCCCTGGCCGAAACTGCAATTCATGCTGATGATAGCAGAACGGCAAGGATACTGAGACCTTGACAGGGATCGTAAACAACTAACTAAAGGGGGAGTGAGAGCCGTGAGAATGAGAAAGAAGCACAGCTGGCTAACCGCAAGTAGGAGGGATATGCAAAAGTAACTTGTAGAGCTTCAGCCAATCAATAGTTGACTAGTAGGCATAATTAAAATCCACTGTATAAATAGATGCTGTCTGGGCTAATAAAGTGACGCATGCTTTATCACTCATAATGAGTTGTCTGCGTGTTGTTCCTCCGCTACTCGCACACACCTATTCCCAGAACTAATTGTAATAACCCAGCCCATATCAATGAATATGCATATTTTGTGTAATAAATGGATGCTTACTTCGTGGTCCGGTGTGCAAGTTTGGAGGAGAGATCCCCCTTGCACCCAGCGCTGTAATAAACATACCTGCTTTATAACCCTTTAATGAGTTATAGAGTTTGATTCCATGTTTCATAGAGGCCATGAGATGCAGTATCCCATTGGATGAGGTACACACAGTGTTCAAGTCATGATGGGAATCCACAGAAACATTCAAGGGCCTGGGTGCATTCCAAACCTTTGATCAAGCAGACAACTCGGCATTCGAAGCCATGATCACAGCAAAAGAAATATCCAAGAACATCAAAGAAATGAGCAGTGAGTCGGCACCGGGGCCGGACAAAGTAAGCTTGAGAGACCTAAGCCTTATTGATCCCCATCATAACCAGCTGATGGAACTATTCAATCTATAGTTGGCAACGAGTGCCATACCAGACATGGTGAAAGAATGTCGGATGGTTTTAACACCGAAGTCATCACTGCCTGAACACCTAAATGACATCAATAATTGGCAGCCAATTACCATCAGATCAAGTGTCCTGAGATTATTCTCAAGGATCTTGACAGCAAGACTGACAAAGGTATGCCCCATTAATCCAAGACAAAGAGGATTTATAAGATCTGCTGGTTGCACTGAAAACCTGAAACTGTTACAACTACTGCCGAGATATGCAAAGAGGGAACATCGATCACTGGGTGTGGTCTTTCTTGACCTAGCTAAAGCCTTCAACACCGTCAGCCACTCCGACATCATAACGGCTCTAAAACAAAGGGGCGTGGATGAACATATTATCACCCTGATAAAGAACATGTATGAGAACGTAAACACCTATATCGATATGAAGGACGAGCAATCCAACCCAATCAAGATTCAGATTGGAGTGAAACAAGGCGATCCAATGTCTCCGCTACTATTTAATCTATCAATTGACCCGCTAATATGCAAACTGGAGGATGAAGGGAACAGATTTAAACATCAAACAAGTAACTGCAATGGCATTCACTGATGATCTGGTGCTGCTCAGTGACTCATGGGAAGGAATGGAAAAGAACATCGAAATCCTGGAGGTCTTCTGTGATCTGACTGGCCTCAAGACACAAGGGGAGAAGCGTCACTGTTTTTACATCAAACTGACAAAAGACGCATATACCATCAATGACTGCCCTCCATGGAAGATCAAAGGCACCCCCCTTGAACATGATCGATCCAGGTGATTCCAAAAAATATCTGGGAGTTTACGTGGACCCATGGGTCAGAATTAAGAAGCCAGAGCTGACAGAGAAAGGAAAAGGGTGGATGGAGAAAATTGGGAGGACTATACTCAAACTGTTACCAGAAAATAGTAACCAAGAAAACTCTCTAAACCAAATGATAGTTTAGAAAGCCAACATTGGTTTGTTGCAGCGCTGAGTGCATGGGGGATGTCTCCTCTCCTTCGATATGAATCAAGCATAAGCTGTTTATTACAAAAAAAAAAAAGCCCATTTTATAACATATTTGCTTCTGTACATGCAGCCAGGCACTGTCCATGTAAAACCCAACTGGTTGCCCTGCTTCTGCCACACGCTCCCCTGCAACTTCCCATTGGTCAGTCCTTTCACCATCCCCCTGTGCTGTAACATGATCCTGCAGGTGCCAAGTCCGGCACTGTTCACAGTGATGTCTGCGGTGAAATATGCAGAGGCTCCGTGGGAAGCACACAGAAGATTGGCCTGTGGCTCAAACTTGGAGAGCTGCTTGACTTCAGCTCTTGATTCTTTCCATTAGCTGTAACAATATCCCCAACACACACAGAGGGACAAAAGCACACTCATTATATACATTATAGAAAAAATAATATTCATACAATTCCAAGAAAAGCCCACCTATTCCAAGAAACTTATGCATATGCTAATACATTATGTAAGTCTCTTTGCACATGCATACTAAATGGGGGAAGGGGTCTTGGGTGGGCTCTGGGGGTCTCTAGTGGTTGTAATCCCCCCCCATAGTTATGCTGTCCGCTGTATAACCCTGCTTCTGCACAAGTGTGGTCGAGGCCTTTCTGTTGACACATGCAGGTGGCTCTAAGAAGATATTGTTCTGATTCTTACAGGATTTATCTCTACTCCTGGCACCAGAGCTGTGAATCAAGTCAGTTAAGACACTACAGAGATGTTCACCATCTTGCTTATCTCTGGCCCTTCTTTGTAATTAGTGAGGAATTTAACAGAGACCTTGGATTCTCTAAGACTAAGTGCAAGCAAGAGTCAGTGAAGACTATAACTCTAAGTGTTAGCAGTCCCAGAAGCAGACCCCGTCTTCAAAACATGCTGTTAGCTTCAGAACATACTGTTATTTTAACTGAAAGGAAAATTGCTGAAAGAAAAGTTGATTCTGTCTAAAGGTTACACAGAGTAGGCCTTTTAGGGCCTACTTTGAGGCTTACTTTTACTAAGTCATCTGGTATTAAAACCATTGCAGAAAGTCAACATCTTGAAAGGATACATCATCCCCCAACTGATATCTGGCTGACCAAGCTGATGTGAAAACTACATACCTCAAAAAAACTCGACCTGGCCATAAGATCGACATTCAAGGAATGGCTACACCTACCCTCAAGCACCTGTGATGCCATCATATATTCCAGCACAAGAGATAGAGGCCTGGGGCTAACGAGAATGACAGGACTAATCCCCAGTATACAAGCACAAAGGTTGCACAGACTAGCTCAATCTTCAGATGAAATGATCAGAACCATTGTGAAAGATAAGAACATCGAGAGAAAAACTTCAAGTGATTATGGGTAACAGCTGGCAGAGATAAGGAGAAAATACCATCTATATGGGACCCCAGGATAAGTGTGGTGCTGCAAGACAACATCGATGTGTAAGGAGATCTGTCAGAATGGGAGCTACCTACACCAAAGACAGCATATCCAAGACCTTGTAACTGGCACAAACAAGAACTCAGTAATTGGATCCAACTACAATCCCAGGGCCAGAGGATTTCCAACTTTGAAAGGGATAAAATCAGTAATAGCTAGATAAAAAAAATTACAGGGGCATTCCTCACAGAAAGCCACTCGTGGCATTACAACTAAGGGCTAATGTATCTCCTACAAGAGCGTTTCTCACAAGGGGCAGACAAGATTCTCAGATAAAATCCTGCAGACACTGTCATATGGAAAATGAATCTAGTGCACATATAATTGGCTACTACCTGGCGGTGCAAGAAGAAAGAATAGAGAGGCATCACCAAATATGCGAACTGTTAATTAGTAAAGCAAAAAAGAAAGATTGGCTAACCTTTCAGGAACTCTTAATAAGGGATGAAAAAGAAGAATTATTTAAACCTGATATAGTATTTGTCAAAGAGAAAGAGGCGTATGTAGTCAATGTCGCAATTTGTTACGAAAGTAAACTAACATATCTAAAAGATACCGCAGCAAAATAAGTTAATAAGTACAAACATTTAACCAAACAGATACAGGAATTAATTAATGCTAGCACAATTAAATACACAGGTTGCCCGCTGGGAGCAAGGGGGAAATAGCATAAAGGCAATTATGAATTACTTGAAAACCTTGGTCTTTCAAAATCCCACCAAGACAAGGTTACATGGTGACTGTGTCTTCGTTTAGCCCGCAGCCGGGGCTAAACAATAGCAGTTTTTTTATCACCCAATATCCCTTCCCCAAATGAGGAAGCAAATTGGGAAAGAGAGGAAGACTCATATGATAAAGTTAACCAGATTTAATGAAATGCAGAAAATCAATATAAATAACAACACAAAGCAGACAACACTATACTCATCCACAGATCACTGGTGGGTTGCTCCAGGAATCACAGCAAGGAAGATAGAAAAGAAACAAGAAGAGCAGGTAAAAAGACCCACCTCTTCCTACCAAACCCTCTCTTTTATAGCTAGCTTGATATCAATGATATAGAATACACCTGTGGGCCAGCCAGGGTCAGCTGCCCTGCATTTAACTGCTAATGGCCCTGATCACCATGGCTGGCCACAAACTAAGACCAAATCCCAGTGAAACCAGGACAGACTGTCAAACAGGGCTTTATTCACCTCGGTGGATATTGTCCACATGTTTGCAGGAAAGGTGTTGCCGCTTGTCTGCAGCAAGCTCCGTTCGGTTGCTGGCTGGCCTGAGGCTATCCGCACCCCAGGGCCATTGAGCACTGACACCAATGTGAGGATGCAACAAATGGCGTTTATTTAACTGCGCAACAGCCTTATATAGTCGTCTTGTCCCGTACGAACTCTCACGATACTTGCACATCCTGCTCCTTTCGCCACGCCTACCTTCCGTTACAGCCCGAGATTTTCCGGTCGCCGTACCCTAATCTACCTACATTTCCCCCTCCCCATGCTTCAAGTCATGCAAAGTAAAGCGTATCGCTGATTCTGGAGCCTTGCATCAAAGCGTAAGCGTAGCTGGCGGATACAACATCCCGAGCCCAGGTTCTCCAGTAAGATTCCCCTGCAACTCCTGAGATGCAAAGCAAAAGCAAGCTAATCATAAGCGCATTGTTTAAAGCTTTTGTTTCACTCAGCAACGGCCGCCGTTCCTCATCTTTCTTGGCACCCCGCCGCTTTACCAGACTCTCTGTACTGTCATGACTCCTCACGTCTGAAGGTCGAGGCTGGTGCTGTTTCGGCTTCCCCCACAGGTACTCCTGCAAAACATAAAGCTCGGACAGCGTACATATTACTTTGGGTTAGGATTTTGTTTTAAATCAGGGCGCAAACAGCGTGTAGGGACCCACTGTATAACATCATCCCGTTTGATGGCGGCATACCCCCTCCCGTGATGTAGCAGCTCCCAACCTGTTTCCCACTCCGCTGTCCCAGGGAACCGAACCTTGACTGGGGGGCCCACTTCTGGCACCCCTGGACCCCAATGTCGCTCAATTGGGGCACGCTCTTGGTCTCCCCGGGCAAAATGATTTAAAGAATAAAGAGGGCGATGTAAAATGTGAGATTGGTAGTTGACAGGAATTACGTCTGGGAATCCTTCCCCCTCCCCAAGAATCTTAATTCTGTGTTTTTGTTTCTTACTTAAACCTGGTTCCCTGTGTCTCGCAGAGCCCGGTCAGAGAATCCCAGCCTTGGTTACCCATAAATCCTGCTCTCTGTTGTTGAGCCACAAAGGTTGTATTGACCATTCGTTGCACAGTTTTCTGCAAACATGCAAACAAACAGGGTAACACAAGTAGGATAATGCCTATTATAAACATTCCCATAAGCAGACTCTATCTACAAAACATGCAGTTTACTTCAGAACATACTGTTATTCTCTGTTATTCTAGCTGAAAGGAAAACTACTGACAGGAAAGCTGATTCTGTTTAAAGGTAACACAGAGCAGGCCTTTTAGAGCCTACTCTGAGGCCTACTCTTGCTAAACCGTTGCTAAACCATCCGGTATCAATTTCCCCCTTTGGAAGTAGTTAGATTTATTATCTCACTACTTCCATATACTATTCTCAATGATTGCCTCAACACAACCCACGCAGATCCCTATGATAATTATAATCACAACTATATAAACTATTCCCTCTAATAATGTGGCTAACCATCCTTTTAGAAACAATCCACCGTACTCCTGCGCCTGTAGAGACAGAAGCATAACCTCGACCCATTAGTAATAGTTCCCCTGGTCCCAACCACTCGTTAGTACCTGGTTCCCTATACCACACTTTGCCTTTGTTTTGCGCATAGCTTGCTCCCTGTCGAACTGCCTCCCAATGTATTACAATTGGGGGTCGCTCCTTATCTCCTGCTAAAGTTAAATGGTTAAGTACATAAACAGCTTTTGCAAGTCTCTCAGAAGGTTCAGTTTCCTCTCCCCCTTTTTGTTTTTGCAGAAGCTGTTTCAATGTACTATGAGCACGTTCCACAATCGCCTGACCCGTAGGCGAATGAGGAATCCCGGTGACATGTGTAATACCCCATAGTTGACAAAATTGACGAAAAATTTATGAACAGTATGCTGGTCCATTATCAGTCTTAAGTTGTTGTGAAACCCCAAGACTCGCAAAGCAAGCAAGTAAATGTCATTTGACATGACGACCTGTTTCCCCAGTTTGTGCTGTTGCCCATATTATATGTGAAAACGTATCAACAGATACATGAACATATTTGAGCCTTCCAAATTCTGCAATGTGAGTAACGTCCATTTGCCACAGTTGCAACGCACTCAACTCTCGAGGATTGACCCCTATTCCAATTCCCATGCCAATTTTCTGACAACTAGGACAAGCACTAACTAATTCACGTGCTTGTGCCATGGTGAGGTGAAATTGTTTCGCTAACATTTTCGCTGATTGATGAAAGAATTGATGGGATAGGTGTATTTGTTCAAATAAATTTGGTGATATTTGCGTATAGGATACAAGTGTGTCTGCTTTATTATTTCCAATGCTCTAATTTTGATCAAATTGATGACTACGAATGTGGGTGACAAAATAAGGTATCTCTCTGAGGTTTATTGCTTGATGCAACTGTAGCAAAATAGCGTAAAGTCGCATATTTCTTATTGGCCCATTTTACAAAAACCTGATATATCGCAAAAAATTCAAGTGTCTGCAATGAGTCCTCAGTTTGCCCTGAGAATTTACAATGTTTCTATTGTCCATCCTCTTGCCAGGTAATAACTGCTGAATGTGATCGCTTTCCTGCATCAGTAAAAACAGTTAGTCCAGTCATAGGTATCTCTGATCTGATAGGTTTTTCTTCCCAATCCTGTTTGCAAATAAACTGTAGCTTTTTATCTTTTGGCAAACGTGTTAACAATTGTCCAGTAAAGTCCTGTAAGGCCATTTGAAAAAGAGTTGACTGATTTGTTAACCACTGTAGATATTCCTTTCTGATAGGTAAATAGATAGCATCTGAGTCTAGTCCGGTAATGTCTGTAACCCTTTTATGCACTTTGACAAGCAATTGTGCTATTGCTTCCACTCTGGTACAAATTGTTGTTTTAGGATGAAAAAACAAAGAGTCCACTCGAGCATTGCCTTCTGCAATAAACCCAGGCAAATTAGTATGATTTCTTACATGTAAAACATAAAACAATGCAGTTCGGATTTGAATTTCTTGCCACAGAGCTCGCAGCAATTCAAAAACACACTGATTACATATATGCTCTATAACAGATCTATCCAATTGCTTTATAATGCCAGCTACATATGCTGAATCAGCAATCAAATTAAAGGGAATGGGAAAATTCTGAAATATTTTTAATACAGCTCGTAATTCTACCACCTGAGGTGAACCCTTTTGTTGTATTACCATAGATTCCCACTTGCCATCAGAATACCAGACAAGGCCCGCCTTGCCTCTGTTCCCAGATCCATCCGTAAAAATGGTAGTTCCATCCACAGGAGTGTCTGCGCACCACACTCCTGTGGCAATTGGAAGTTCCACACTCAATTTTATAACAGGATGGGAGGGCAAGTGGTAAACAATCTGTCCAGAGAAATTCTCCATAGCTGTTTGCAAAGCAAAGTTATTAGCCATACACCACTCAAAATATTGAGCTGCAAAATAGGAACGGTTAGTGATGCAGGGATCTCTGGCCACAAGCTCCCGACATCGCATCCGTCCTTTGATGAATAATCTGTGCCAATAGCTCTGTAACGAATCTGATCATTCTGAATTCCATTGACCAATTATTGCATACAGAATTTGCCTATCAAACAAAGTGATAATTTGTATTTCCTGATTCAAATCAATACGATGTACAAATTTGGAATGTAGCCTGCTTTCTATTTCTGTAATCAGTTGCTGTATCTCTGAAGTAGTGTGTCGTGGCGCTGTTAAAGTTGTGTCCCCTGCTAACAATTGGAATAGAGACTGCAATTGTGACAACGTAAGCCCCAAGTACGGCCGCAGCCATAACTTGAGCCTTATGTTCCACAGTACCCACTTTTGCACATGCCTTTATCATAGCATTCAAATCTGTTTTTCCAGGTAAAGCTTCAATGATCTTTTGACAATCAGCATTAGCATTATCCCTGTTTGCCACAGGTCCAAGGCTTGGCAGCCGCACAGGTTAACCCCGTGTGGAAACACCAGTCCTGCGCTCCCTGCGGTTTGGGCTGCGAGTTAACTGCATAGGCCTGGAACTGGTTGGGAAGATTCATTTGTGTCAGCATACGGTTCCCCCCCCACATTCTTTCTCCAGTTTCCCTGTATTCTGCAGCTGGTTGTTATCAGCTGACCTTGAGCATTATACTGAGACCTGCACAGCTTCACAAAATGCCCTAGCTTCCCACAGCAATGACACATCAAAACAGAGTTATCTCTCCCACTCAGCTTCAACTTCTTAAGGCAGTTTTTCTTAAAGTGACCTTCCTGTTCGCATGTATAACAACGATGAACTACCTTAATTGCCGCCGCAAAAGTTTTTGCTAAATGCTCCATCTGAAATGTGGTGGTTCCTACTTTCTCACAAGCATCCATTAGCTCAGTTAAGGTGGCATTACTATTTGCCATCCCTGCAACAACTTTTCTGCAGTCCTCACCTGTGTTGTCTTTCACTAACTATAGTGGTAATGCTTCTTTTACAATTTTCCAATCTAACAGTTGCCAAATATTTCTTCCCTCAGGACCCGCACCCACAATCACCGGATATGCCCGTGGAATCACAACTCCTTCTAATAACACATCTCGAATGACCCCTTTCCATTTCACTCCTCCCTCACCTCCCCCCCCTTCCCCTGTATACGCGGGCGGAAGCTGACCCTCTCCCTCACCTCCCACATTACCAGATGGACGCAAACCTCCCCCCCCCGCCCTGATCTAAAGGTGGAGTAGGGAGTTGTAAAGGAGGTTGAGGTGGCCCTAATACTTGTCTCGAACACAGAGGGGGGTTTTTGGGGGAGACATAGTCACGTGTCCCGAGGCGTTGGCTGAACGATGCTGCTGCAATTCCGTCTTTAATTCTTCCAGTCGTCTACCAAGCTCTGTCACGTCAAGTTCGTGTCCATTTCGTGATGGTAACAGTCCTTTAAGTCCTTGTGACTCTGGTACTGCTGACTCTGTAAATGGCGAATCCGGTAAAGGTGGGTACAAAGCATGTTTACCCTCCTTCTTGTCCTCCTGCTCAGCCTCATCCGTAGAGAGATCAATGAGAGGGAGGGGGTTTCGGAGGGGGTTTCTGCCAAGTCTCCTGTTCAGCGTCTGAATCAATTAGTTCAAATCGAGTTCGTGTTTTAGGGCGCACTACCGGTTCTGATGGATCTGTATCTATTTTTCTCACTCCCCGCTCCTCAGCTTTTTTCGGAGCCGTCCGTACCCACGGTGATAAAGGAGCTGCCACCGGTACAGCCACCGGGGCCATGGGAGGTGTTGGTCCCGCAAACAGTGAGGGGGTAGTAGGCGCCTGTGGTCCTAAAGCCATAAAAGCTGTATGTGTGACTTCTCTCTCTGCTTTTATTCCTTTTAACGCTTCACTAACCAGCCTCCATGTAGCAGACAATTTAAAGGCTTCCTTATCACCACTTGACACCGCATTCCAGAGAGAGTCACCAATCTTCTCCCATAAAGGCACTTCAAAGACATCATTAAAGGTTGTAAAATGTCCTTTATCTTTTGCCCAAAACAGTAACTGCTTTAACGCAGCTTCGTCATATTTAATTCCTCTCTCAGAGAGTATATGCTGGAGGAGTTTCACCACTGCCACTTCTGTCTTGGTCAGGGTAGACCCCATGTAAACACGTCCGAGCCGCATCCCATGTCGCCCAGTCCTCCCGCGCAGTCCGTAGCAGCCACAAGATAACTCCCCATGTTTTTAATTCTTTGGCAGAACCCGCTGCCATAGCTCGCTCAGCGAGCTGCATCGAGCACCGCTCCCAGGTATTCGGCTGTAAACAATCAGCCGGTCCTGCCACCGCCCCCCCCTTTAACGAGACAGTCCACACACTGGGCTACGTCTTTCGATTTCACAGAAATCTTAAATTCCCCGCCCAGTAACGAAATCACCTTTATCAAGGTTTCCATGGTTCGCGAACCCACTCCGACCGCCTGCGGTCCGCCAGCCCAGCAATCACGTCGGGGTCACCACTTGTTGCCGCTTGTCTGCGGCAAGCTCCGTTCGGTTGCTGGCTGGCCTGAGGCTATCCGCACCCCAGGGCCATTGAGCACTGACACCAATGTGAGGATGCAACAAATGGCCTTTATTTAACTGCGCAACAGCCTTATATAGTCGTCTTGTCCCGTACGAACTCGCACGATAATGACACATCCTGCTCCTTTCGCCACGCCTACCTTCCGTTACAGCCCGAGATTTTCCGGTCGCCGTACCCTAATCTACCTACAGAAAGGTGCGTGTTTTAACGTATGTTACCTTGCACTGTTATTTATATATTTATTGCATGCTTAACTGTTGCACTTCTGTTGTAAATATGTTTTAAGTTAATAAATGGGATGAATTGGGAACTCATGATGATTACAAATATCATGATGCTGTCACATTTAACTGACTATGACGATAGGTGGACGGGCCACCTTTACTTAACCTGGAACAGGTGCATGTACCCTGTACATGTTTGATATATAGCCTTGTAAATTAAAGGCTTTTAACTTTCAGACTATTGAGGAAAATTCATTCCAACTGAGTGCTAATGCAGTCCAGTCATCCAGACTGAGCTTTCAAACCCCAGTACAAGGCTTTGTATGGCACTGCTCTCTGCTCAGTGTGATGTGATCATCTGGACAAGAATGTGCTGGTATTTCTCTGGCCATCCTGGAGACAGAAGTTGCTGCAATATTGTATTTTACTGTAATAGTTACCCTCTCCATGATGCATCAGCTTGCCACCAGCACAGGGTGGGCAGCTGGGGCTGTAGGAGGAGGTGAATTTGGATGATACCTGGAGGGACAGCACCTGGGAGCTAGTGATGCAAGGCCTATAAGATGGGAGCATTGCTTTTCATCAGAAACTCATCAACATACTATCAGAAATATCTGTCTGTGGTCAGTGGCAAAACACAGGAAATACTCTCCCCTCTTCCCTATCTGGATTACAGGGAATTGAAAGAGGATGTTGGGTCCTACCAGAAGTAGGTGCAAACAGGGACAGGCTCACACCTGAGAGAGAGAAGGGTTCAGGGCATCCTCGTGATGTGCAGAAAGCTACCAAAGTGCAGTGATATTTAGACTCTGTTGCTGCCAGTAAAGCTGCAAGCTCAGCAGGCAGCCAGCATTTCATATTCACAGTCCTCTTGGGGCTGCAATGGGGGGGAGAGGGAGCAAAAGGAGTATGTCCCATGTCCCCAGCCACACTCCACCCCAAAAAGGGGCCCAGATTTGAAGCAGGTGCTGGGGCTTTGGGGTGATATGTCAGCTTTTGAAATGCTGTCTGGGACTGCCTTGCTCTGGTGACTGGATCCCACACTGCTGCCCCAGAGGCTGCTGAGGTGCCAGGAGGTTAGGCACTTGCTGCATTGCCCTGAGGCCCAAGGGGTCAGGGAGTGCTCCCTTGCCCTCACCAGGGACATGGAGACATGAATTTCAAAGATGGTGGAGGGGCCAAAATATCATGTTATGGCTCTTGTCCTTGCTTGCTGGCTGAATTGTCTTCTTCCAATCCACGTTGCAAAGGCTGAGAGGGGCCCCTCTGCTTTCTCCCCCTCTTTACAGATGATAACCTGCCCATCCTTGCTCTGGCACCTCCTGAAAAGCAGAGGCTCCGGGAGTATATCAGAACCACAGAGCCAGAGGAGAGTCATCTGGGTGCAGTAGCACAGGGCAATGGCTCATGGGAAGGAACAACATCTCTCAGCCATGAAGCAAGTGGGGGTCAAGACCTGGCTCTAAAACTCAGTGCAAGCAAGAGCCACATGTAGCTGTTGCTGGGGATTTGCAGCTCCTCCTCAAGCATGGGCAGCAGCTGTTGAAGGAGGATCAAGACAAGGGGTTTTCCTTCATTATTCTCCTGTCTCCATGCTCGGTGGCTGTAGTGCAGCTCCCCAGCAGAGCTGCAGGCTGGCTGTATGGGAGCAGAGTGAGCTCAGCTGACAGTTTTAAAAATTAACTCAGTGAGGCAAAAAGATAATTTTTCTCTCCTGACATTTTCAACTACTTAGTTGCTTAATTATCTGTTACCAGAATGTTTCCCTATAAGCATCAGCAATTTTGCCCATTAGCAATTAGTGAGAACAGTTATTCTACTGAACTTTGTGCAGTTGAATAAATAGATTAATACCTGTCCCTCCGAGTATGACTACATGAGGCAGATTCCCAGCTGGAGCAAGCTGACTTAGCATTATTCACAGTAACATTTTACTTTTGTATTTAAAAAGCAATTTGAAAAGGATATATCTTTTTTTCTTTAAGAAGAATGACTTTATCTCCTCCTATTTGGGTATTCTAGCTACCACATGCACTTTTGTCATGCAAATAATTTCAGTAGTGATCCAGTGAACAGATAAATTTCTGTCTTGCCTGTATTCTGGCTATTGATATACACATTTTTAGAAACAGCAGCCAGTAGAAATCCGCTGAAATAAGCCAGGCTAGAGTGAGCTTTAATGAAACCACCTTCACACTACATCTTCCAGCTCCAAAATATCATAACAATTTTAAAGAGAACTTCTAATGAAGTTACATCACAAGTAATAACTACACTGGGCCATTAAAACTCACCAATGGAAGATTCATACCACAAATGTGCTATTGTAATTAGATCCATTTTATAATCTACAGATAAAATATCCATCTTCCTCCAGAAACTTAGCAATCATGTCCTGCCTTTCAAAGACTTTGCAATATAGCAAATTCAGTGTTTCTAAGTTATCTGTTCCTGTATAAAGAACAGTAAAAGACTAAAAAGGAGGGCTGACATATACTCTAAAAGAAAAGAAGAATTCTTTAGAAATGTCCCTTCCTCTGAGTTTTCCCTTGCAGTTTTGATGAGGCATTTATAATCATGTCCCCAAGAACTGATCTGTGTTATTTTAAAACTGTTTCAGCTTTGTGCAAACATGCATGGATTCTGTCACTAATTCACAAGGTTTCCTTTCATAAGAACTGCTCTCTTCTTATAGGAACATTGCCTTTTTTTCTTTTTTTTTTTTTTTTTTTTTAAAGAAAAAGGGATCCTTAGGGCTGCAGAGAACTGCATGTGATTTTGATTAAAGTCAGGAGCTAGAGAGGTCAGACACATCTGTGTTTATGTCTGTGATTACAGAGTAGCTCTTCTCTGCCGTCACCGGTCAGGCAGCACAGGTGAGACAGAAACATGTGTGTGTGGTTCCAGCAGAGAAACATGAGATAACTGATCAGATATCTCACAACCCAAGGTGCAGGCCAGCCTGAGACACTTCTGCCATTAGCTGACCCTGCTCATCACACCTGGGCATCTGAGGGCGGCCACTGGGTGCCCGACACCTGTAAGACATTCAATCCCCATGCTGCCTGGGGCAAGGGGGGCATGTGCTGCTCCTGCCGCACACGCATGCCTGGCTGCCCCAGCATGGACCCCACATGACTCCTGGGGGTCTGAGCACCCACCTCCACCCTGGGCCATCCTGCAAGGCTGTCTAGGCCATGTCATCTCTGTGGCCAGTGGAGACACTGAAAGCAAGTGGAGACTTTACAGCTAAATTTAGGCGGCTATGGAGGTTGACCTGATATTCTCCACCACCCCCTCCACGAGGTGTTTAACAGGAGGTACAAGCCCTCCCTGCTCCCTTTGGGGCAATAGGTGGAGGCTGCAGGCACACGGAAAGGATAAATTCAAAGTCTGTTAAGGGAGGTGGTAAGTGTGAGTCCACAAGCTGCCCCCTTCAAGAAACTGCCAGAGAAAGCTTCAGTGGGACAGCTGGTGCCCTGGCAGGACCATACCTGGCTGGCCCCTGGCCCTGGAGATCCTGGCATGTACCGAGGGACCTGTGTTATGCTGAGTCCTCCTCTCTAAGTGTGGTTTAGTTGCCTCTAAACAGGATGTTCACACTATTAATAGCTACTCACTGGAGCATGAGGGTATTTATTTACAAGCAGCCCATATTATTTTAACCCTTAGTGCTGGGAGTCACTCTCTGTGTGTCCTGTCTCTCCTCAACATTGGCACCAAGGTAGTTGTAACGCAGGTATAACACGAAAGCAAATAGCACTCTTCCATGGATGAAAACTTTTAACAGAAAGCCCCAATCTCTTCGCTTGGCAGCAAAGTGCGGTGCATGCACGCAGCGAGCTTATTTATTTTTAAGGAAAGTCACCTTTTCCAGAGGGGTGTGAAAGGTCATGAACAGAAACTGAGAAAAGCAGCTCCTGGGAGCAGCACTCCACTGCAGAAATGGGCCTGCTGCAGCCCAGGAGGGAGAGGAGCATCTGCTCTCCTTGAAGCCAGGGAGGGCTTGGAGAGGCAGGACATGGTTATTTGGGAATTTGGCCTTCTGGGGACCAGGCAGCTGTGGGGGTTGTAAACCATTTGCTCCTGACACTGACTTCTCTCTCATCTCAGAGATGCCAATGGGACACGCTCATAAAAGCAAAAGCGATCCCCACATTTACCTCCAGGCAGGTGCACATCCCAGCTGAGAAGCAAGCCTCACCTCCACACAAATGACATCTTATGGAAAAAGTCACTGCAGTGGCAAAACAAGAGGATACCTTCTTGGTGACTGGGCGTCTTTTCACACCATCTCTGTAGCGGGCCCCATCATTTCTCCTCTGGTCTCACTAGCACAATATCAAACAGCTCCCTGTGCCTGTTCCTGGCATCTTCATAGGAGAAGAGCTGAGGTGCAGGGGAAATCCCACTGCCTCATGTGGGCCCTGCAGACCAGGAGCATGCCCAGCAACTCGCCGTGCTTTAGGAGCTACCCATCCTGAAGCAGTGAATTTTACATTTTCAACTTTCTGCTCTGTAGCCATAGTCATCCCATAACTCACCACGGTGATGCAGATACACTGGATTTTGACCTAACAGCTGTTACTCCCTTTAAGCTCCTTTTCCGTGTCAGCTTGTTCAAAACATGCTAACAAGTGCTAGTTTCCTGAGCTAATTCTTTAAATAGCTTTTTCCAGTTGTGTTTATCCTCTCTACCATCATTAATGTTTTTGGCTGTTTATAGCTTGGCTGTTCTGGGAGAAGGTCTCCAATGCAAGAGCATAGCCACGCCATACTGCCTCCGCTGTGATCGCCCCGGCTGGCGGGAAGGGCTACAAGGTGTTTCTGAAGACAATGGGCTTCGCCCCCAGAGAGCAGAGTTGAGGGCCTCCTCTGCCATCGACTGATGGAGACTCTTCTGTGGTCCAGGACACACAAACCTTGGCACCAAAGGCCCAGCTAAAGGGAAAAGGAAAGGTTGAAGGAAAAGAAATGGGGGCCATACACCTGTGCTGAGCCATACTTCAAAGACTTTCTAGTGGGACCTCCTTCACGAGGCAGAGAGGCAACACGAGCTTCCTCCCTTGTGTCAGGAGCCAGGAAGGGACTTGGAAAAAACAAATAAAGGAAGGTGCTGTTGTTAGAGGCCTCAGACCTACCCCCATGGGAGTCATCGGTGTGAGGCCCTGCAGCGTGACACTGCGGGCTCAGCTCCCCTTATTACCCAAGTTACTCCTGCTGAAGAGCAGAAACCATGATCTGGCCCTTCCTCCTTCGCTTCTCTGGCTATAGGGACAGCCATCAGGCTGTGGCTTTCTTATAACTATTTCTGTGATGTGTCCTTTAAGCTAAATGCTCCCCTGGTCCTTTTCCCTGTTCAACCTGAAATGCCTCCCCACAATGCTGATGAGATTACATTTCTGGAAGCATCGTGTTTCAGCAGCAATAAACTTAACGAATGAGCAAGGCATGAGCCATATGTTCAGAACAGATTTAGGTAAATTTGGGGAAAACCTGTCCCTGTGGAAACGTCCTTTTCCTTACTGTAACCGCTGCAGCATGCCCAAAGTTGATTTGAATTCCTCCAAGCCTTGGAGCTGCGTATGTCCTCCTGGGCACCAGCAAAGGCCACTGCAGTGTCCTCAGGCGGGCGAGGGCCATGCGTAGTGTACATCATGAGGTGTGTGTGGCTCTCGTTCCAGGTGTGCCACCAGGCCACATTGACTCTAGCTATAGCTCATCCATGGGCCCATGTAGCAGGACCTTCTCTGTGGCTCCTGCCCAACCTGGGCCTGTCTCCAAGGCTAAGGAGGTCCCCATGCAGATGCAGAGGCCACGCAGGGAGGGACTTGCAGACCCACTAGCGAGGCTGACCTATCTACCATGTACGAAGTAACAGCATCTGGCTTTGCTGAGCCAGGGGTGGCAAAGGTGAAGGAGAATAACCTAGATCAGGATCACCCACAGCTTCTCAGACACATCCCTGACAGCTACTGAGAATCAGACAAAAACTCTGCAATGGTGATTTACTGATGACCATCAGGAGCAACCTACTGAGCTCTTTGAAGACTGAGAGGACCTCCCTCTCCCTTGAGTTCAGTGTATGTTGATGCCCACTCCTCATCTGGGGTGGCTACATTTGGGTTTGGTTCTTTCCAACACAAATCCCAGTGGAAGACCAGAGGAATAAAGTGAAATGGCAGATTAAGCCTTTAATATGAAAAGCTCAGGGTGGTGAAGTGGTGGAAGTAAAGTGAACACACACGCAGACGAAACACATATGTTACTGAGCATGTCTGTTGGCCATTCCGCACAGGAGACTGCAAGCACCTGCGGACATGTCCATAGGATAATCCTTGGAGATGATGGACAATGTTATTAGAGCTTCTTTTTGCAGATAAAAGAAGGGGATACCCTTATATCATTTGGTAGCAGCATTTTCAGAATTCCCTACATTTTAAGTACAAGAAATGCTGCTGGTGATTTATCACCGTACTTTATATACACTACCTCTTAAAGGCACATAAGCTCTTTTTCCCTAGCTTGCATTAATTCACTATTGGTTGTTCTGGAGTCTGGATTTAACTTAAAATCTCTTCCAAATTATAAAAATTTGTTCTGTTTTGTTGTTTTTCCATGAATATAAACATCTTTGCTCACAGTGCAATTCTGTCCGCCTTTGGCATCAACATTTCTAAAAAGATGGTGAAAATCCGAAGATATTGCAGGTAAGAGCTGTATAAATTATTTCAGGCCTGGAAGAAGAAAGGTACATGGAAAGGCTTCAGGAGTATAATGTGCACACTTTAGTAAAGCAACATTCACTGTGGCTCCTTTAGGCAGTGAAAATGCTGAGTCTTAGAGGCCCTTTTAAGCTCAAGGAGAAAGGCACAGGCAAAAGTAGTGGGTGGAAATTTCATAAGGAAATGCAACTAAAGAACAGGTCACCATTTTTAAACACTGTGGGTGGCAACTTTTGGACAAGTTACCAAGGAAAGTGATAGCTGCTTCTAATCAAGAGCAGGTAGCTTTTCAGAAAGTTTAGTTTCGTCTAGCAAAGTTAGAAGAACATGCGGATAGCATGCAACATCCTTCATTGTTGTGGTGGGTTGACCTTGGCTAGCAACCAGGTGCCCACCAAGACGCTCTATCACTCCCCCTCCTCAACTGGACAGGGGAGAGAAAATATGACAAAAAGCTCATGGGTCAAGATAAGACAAGATCACTTGCCAATTATGATCACAGGCAAAACAGACTCAACTTGGGAAAATTAATTTAATTTATTACCAATCAAATCAGAGTAGGATAATGAGAAATAAAAACTAAATCTAAAAACACCTTCCCCCTACCCCTTCCTTCATCCCAGGCTCAACTTCACTCACGATTTTGTCTACCTCCTCCCCCTAAGCAGCACAGGGGGATGGGGAACAGAGGTTGCTGTCAGTTCATCACGCATTATATCTCTGCTGCTCCTTCCTCCTCGCTCTCTTCACCTGCTCCAGTGTCCTGGTTTCGTGGGGATAAAATTTATAGAATCAAGTTTCTGTTACATTTCGTTTCAGTTTGTGGCTAGCTGTGGTATGGTGATTAAGGCCCTTAGCAATTAAATCCAGGGCAGCTGACCCAGGCTGGCCCACAGGTGTATTCTATATCATTAATATAATATAACATTAATGTCAGGTTCACTATAAAAGGGAAAGCTTGCTGGGGAGCAGAGGGGTGGGGTCTTGCATCTGCCTGGCTGTATCACTGGTGCCCACATGAAACAATAGCAGTAGGTAATAATCAGTGGGCTGTACAAGGCTCAATAGTCTCTTGGTGATATCCCTGATGTGAGCCCCCAGTAAGCAGCACACCTCTCTAGAGAGTGGGTCAGGTCAGCAAATGGGTGCCTCCGCACCTCTCAGAAGAGACTCGCCTACTACTATCACCTGTTGCTTTTTCTTAGTTGCTCTGGTTGTTATACAGGGAACACATCAGGCTGCCTTACTCAGCTCCAGCGTCTCTCCTGATGTGACAGGTCTTTCCTCTTCAGTCTGCAGAGCAGTGAAGCAGTTCTGCAGGATCACTCAGGCTTCGGGGGAAGTCTCTTCCTCCTGCTGGTCCTTTCCATTTCAACCATCCATTCTCCTCTATTATTGGCCCCCCTTACTTCTGTGTGTGCTGCTGGGGGAGTTTTTGGCTGTTTGGTTGTGGGGCCGCTGCAGACTGCGCTCGGACCCAGCTATTTAACTTCTCAGCCTCCCTGATGTCATGCAGCCTTCTCACCACCTCCTGCAGCTCAGCTACCTGCTGCAGGAGGTCCTCCACCTGGGTGCACCTTTTGCAGGCAGGTCTGCTGCCTGTTCCTGCCCCAGGAGAAAGGTCTAGGCACTTCCTGCAGCCTCTCCCTTCAGCAGCTCCATCTGGGTGGAGGCATAAGCCACTGCTGGGGTAGATGGTGCAGAGTCCTCAGCTGGAGCTGCAGCCCTTGCTCTCAGGCAAGTGCCCACCATTCCACCTTGAGGGTCAGGTAGGGTGTACATGCTTGACCTGTGCAGATGGTCACAGAATGGTGCCCAGTTGCTGGCTTATGTGTATTCCAAGTGCCCCACTTGGCCAGTGGAATGCCCCTCCTTTGAAGAGGTGCCCTTCCTGCATGTCTTGCCACACAAACTGCCACACCACGCCCTGGCTGACGCGCCACGCTCTGTTTGCCTGCTCTGTTCATAACGTTCCTGGTCACTAGCACTCCCTAGGCTGCTTTTTGTAGGTGTGGAGGTGGTTGCTGTTGCTCTGGCAATACCCATGCCTCATCAGCATCTCCTACAGCAGCTGCTGGCTCCTGGCAGGTCTCTCCACTCCCCTGGCATTTCCCTGCCTTGGGAAAACGCCCTGTGCACCAAGATCTGCTGCTCTGCTGCGGATCGGGCCAGCTCCAGAGCAGCACCCCTCGGTGACTGATTGGCTCAGCCTTGGCAAGAGTCAAGTCCAACTTGGAGCCAGAGAAGCTTCTAGCAACTTCTCACAGGAGCCACCCCTGTATCCCCTCCCCCACTACCAAAGCCCCACCACAGAGTCATATTCTTGATTTCATTGCATTGATATGTGCCTTTTCTAATCTGAGCATCTTGGAGTTTGTTTTTTTTAAGGGCAGGAATGTGAGGTTTACTGAATAGCCATTTTTATTTTCTTAGTTGAGTGACTGGTTTTCCTTCAGATTTGCAGGCACCACTGGATCCCTAGTACATGAGTAGATTGAGCAGTACCTCAACAGATATTTACTTATAAAGGTAATATTAGTTTTTGTAGTTTCCAAAGAGCAATCCTATTTCAAAGCCACAAACTCCAAGTGCAGAGCAAATGCTCGTGGTCTGATCTCTACATCCAAGCACTGTGCCACTAGCTCTCACTGGTCTGCAACATGCAGCAGGACACCAATGGGCAATATAATATATATGAAAATGAAGGAGCAAAATATCTGCAAGACTTCAGTGGTGGTGCAGAGGGCTGTAAATTATCTTGTATGGTACATCATTTCACTGGAATTTCTGATTTTCAGGACATTAGTTCTAATATTACCGCAGTCATAGTGTTTAATGTCCCTATAGTGGAATTCCAACATTAAAAGAGAAAAATCTATGGCTGCTAGCCAGGAAAGTGTACCTCACTGCTTTTCACCAGGCTGATTGTTTATGAGCTACACCTAGCTTTGTCAGGGACAGAGCCTCTAGGCTCTGAAATGGCAAGTACCTAGTAAGAAAACCTATAATAAGCAATTCACACTTAGAAATGCTGTTACAGATAACAAAAATACTCTTGAGGGACAGCACATATTGAGGGATTGGACTGGGCTGCTGGCGGCCCTGACCTTGAAGGAATGGAGCTATGTCCTTGAAATGGTTAAACCTGAGAGTGAAGAGGAATTTAGCAAGAAAACAGGATGTGAGAAAAACAAGATAGGGAGTGACATTCCAGCTGCCAACCATGGACTCATGGCCGGTGCGTGACGGCCAATCAGCGGTTGTGGTCAGGCGCGTGAACAGCGAGCGCAACCAATCATAAAGCTAGCCAGCTAGAGGGGGGAGATATAAAAAATGGAGCAAAATAAACGCAGGTGCTCTTTTTGCTTTTGCTCTTGCTTTGCTGTCTGCTTGGAACTATCCTTCTGTCTCCTGTTTTTATTTGACCACCGTGACAAATATAACGACACATTTTATTTTAAAATTCTGCCTCTATCCCTTCCTCTTTTTGTATTTAACAGCTGTGAAGTTGTGATTTAAGTCCTTTAAGATGTCTATAGGAAGGAGACTTTTGTTTGTGAGAGGCAGACCTCTTGGTAGCTCCTCGCACTAGCCTGTTCATTGAAACTCACTCTTTTTATTTAAGGCCATCTCTGCCTGTGCTCTCTCTTTATACAGTTCCTTATCTGGCCAGTATTAATTGATGCTGCTCTGTCATGCTGAGGCTGGTGCTGTACGTCTTTCAAATAAAATTATAATTCAATAGAGGGATGTTTAGAATGGATTCAAATGACATGCTCATTCTCATTATACTATTTCCACCACTGTAAATGGCTTCTCTTGGGAAAACTAGGCACCATTATTCACTCTAGAAAGCACACCCTTCCCCCAGCCACTTAGACAGTACAGCCCCATTACAAAGGCTTTATGACCCTGCTGGGACAACACAGTACAAATCTCAAAGGCAGAAATAACTGTTTCTGAGGATTCCCACGGATATGTCTCCCTTCTCCTCATGTATGCATCAGGAGGCAGATATGAAATTGCATGGCTGGGCTTTTCAGCTCCACCAGTAAACTGTTGGATTTGCAAAATACATTTTGCTCCAAGTCCCGGTGTGTGGAGTTCTTACGAGACAATGGTCACGTACTGAACGAGCCATGTCCAGGGGGTGGTAATGGGGTGGTGATGAACTGACTAATCATAATACAGAACAAGGACCTTGGCTATGAGACAAACAAGATATGGGAAAGTTGAAAAATAAGAAAGAATGCTGCAGCTGCAAGATATAGCTTTTTAGCATAAGCCAATCAGAACTAATATAGAGGCGCATGGACAAAGCATGCTCACCAATCATGTTAGCACAAGTAAGGTATACTAACCAATCATAATAGAGATGACACGTACACGGAGCGTGCAGGGAAATAGAATAGTATAAATGTACCCTCAGATACGTAAATAAACGAGATCTGCTTAACGATCATATTGGTCTGCGTGCAGTTACTCCGAGCCCTCTCGCAAACACCGACAAGTGGCGCCTGAACAGGGACTTTTCAGCCCGGAGACTGCGGAGAAGCAGCAGACAACGGACCGAAAGAGGGGGGATGAGAGGAAGCCAGCTGTAGAGTGTTGCCCCGACACTGGATTTTCACACTGGGAAAAAGAAACGGATGCGGTTCGCACCGGGAAAAAGAAACGGATGCGGTAAGCCCGAGTTTTATTGCTAGCAGAGGAAAACCTGGGTAGGGCTTCCCAGGCAGCTGGGGGAGGAGATGGGGTCTACCCTGACCAAGACAGAAGTGGCAGTGGTGAAACTCCTCCAACATATACTCTCTGAGTGAGGAATTAAATACGATGAAGCTGCATTAAAGCAGTTGCTGTCCTGGGCAAAAGATAAAGGACGTTTTACAACCTTTAATGATGTCTTTGAGGTGCCTTTATGGGAGAAGATTGGTGACTCTCTGGGATGCAGTGTCAAGTGGTGATAAGGAAGCCTTTAAATTGTCTGCTACATGGAGGCTGGTTAGCGAAGCGTTAAAAGGAATAAAAGCAGAGAGAGAAGTCACACATACAGCTTTTATGGCTTTAGGACCGCAGACGTCTATTACCCCCTCACTGTTTGCGGGACCAAAAGCTCCCACGGCCCCGGTGGCTGTACCAGTGGCAGCTCCTTTACCACCATGGGTACAGACGGCTCCGCAAAAAGCTGAAGAGCGGGGAGCGAGTAAAATAGATACAGATCCATCAGGACCGGTAGTGCGCCCTAAAACACGAGCTTGTTTTGGACTAATTGATTCAGACGCTGAACAGGAGACTTGGCCGAAACCCCCTCCGAAACCCCCTCCTCTCATTGATCTCTCTACGGATGAGGCTGAGCAGGAGGACAAGAAGGAGGGTAAACCTGCTTTGTACCCACCTTTACCGGATTCGCCATTTACGGAGTCAGCAGTACCAGAGTCACAAGGATTTAAAGGACCGTTACCATCACATAATGGAGGCGGAATTGACATGGCAGAGCTTGGTAGATGACTGGAAGAATTAAAGAAGGAATTGCAGCAGTACCATCCAGCCAACGCCTCGGGACACGTGACTATGTCTCCCCCAAAACCCCCCTCTGTATTCGGGACAAGTATTAGGGCCACCTCAACCTCCTTTGCAACTCCCTACTCCACCTTTAGGTCAGGGCAGGGGGGGAGGTCTGCGTCCATCTGGTAATGTGGGAGGTGAGGGAGAGGGTCAGCATCTGCCCGCGTATACAGGGGAAGAGGGGGGAGGAGTGAAATGGAAAGGGATCATTCGGGATGCATTATTAGAAGGAGTTATAATTCCACAAGCGTATCCGGTGATTGTGGGTGCGGGTCCTGAGGGAAGAAATATTTGGCAACCATTAGATTGGAAAATTGTAAAAGAAGCATTGTTACTACAGTTAGCAAAGAACAACACAAATGAGGATTGCAGGAAAGTTATTGCAGGGATGGCAAATCGTGGCCCCCACCTTAACCGAGCTAATGGATGCTTGCGGGAAAGTAGGAACCACCACATTTCAGATGGAGCATTTAGCAAAAACTTTTGCGGCAGCAGTTAAGGTAGTTCATCGTTGTTATACATGCGAGCAAGAAGGTCACTTTAAGAAAAACTGCCTTAAGAAGTTGAAGCTGAGTGGGAGAGATAACTCTGTTTTGATGTGTCATCGCTGTGGGAAGCTGGGGCATCTTGTGAAGCAGTGCAGGTCTAAGTATAATGCTCAAGGTCAGCTGATAACAACCAGCTGCAGAGTGCAGGGAAACTGGAAAAAGCGCGCTGGGTATACTGTAAGACAAGGACCCAAGGAGCTCTTTTTTATCCTTTGTTGAGAGGCTACAAGAAGCAGTTGAAAAGCAAGTCAACTGATTACAGAAATAGAAAGCAGGCTACGTTCAAAATTTGTACATCACATTGATTTGAATCAGGAAATATAAATTATCACCTTGTTTGATAGGCAAATTTCGTATGCAATAACTGGTCAATGGAATTCAGAATAATCAAATTCGTTACATATATTGGAATGGTTGTTTCTGCCTTTAAGAACAAAGAAAACTGTCCCCATGATTGCAGAGCTATTGGCACAGATTATCATCAAAGGACAGATGCGATGTCGGGAGCTTGTGGCCAGAGATCCTGCATCACTAACCTTTCCTATTGCAGCTCAATATTTTGAGTGGTGTATGGCTAATAGCTTTGCTTTGCAAACAGCCATGGAGAATTTCTCGGGACAGGTTGTTTACCACTTGCCCTCCCATCCTGTAGTAAAACTGAGTATGGAGCTTCCAATTGCCGCAGGAGTGTTGTGCGCAGACACTCCTGTGGATGGAATTACCATTTTTACGGATGGATCTGGGAACACAGGCAAGGCGGGCCTTGTCTGGTATTCTGACGGCAAGTGGGAATCTATGGTAGTACAACAAAAGGGTTCACCTCAGGTGGTAGAATTACGAGCTGTATTAGAAGTATTTCAGAATTTTCCCATTCCCTTTAATTTGGTTACTGATTCAGCATATGTAGCTGGCATTGTAAAGCAATTGGATAGATCTGTTATAGAGCATACATGTAATCAGTGTGTTTTTGAATTGCTGTGAGCTCTGTGCAATCCTCAAGGACTGCAGACCAACAAGCAGCTATAGACAGAATTGCACACAAGGTGTCGACGCAG
This sequence comes from Nyctibius grandis, assembly GCF_013368605.1. Classification (NCBI taxonomy): domain Eukaryota; kingdom Metazoa; phylum Chordata; class Aves; order Nyctibiiformes; family Nyctibiidae; genus Nyctibius; species Nyctibius grandis. The sequence continues at coordinate 3,499,858 of NW_027167472.1, forward strand.
GACGTGGCTCGCATTACTGAGAATGAGCCACTCTCAGCAATTATAGCAAATACATCAATGGAAAATAAGCATTTGAAAGCATTAATAGTTCAATTAAAACCTACTCTCAAAATCATTGAATGGGTTTTTCCACCTTTTCATCCTAAAACAACAATCTGTACCAGAGTGGAAGCAATAGCACAATTGCTTGTCAAAGTGCGCAAAAGAATTACAGACATTACCGGACTAGACCCAGATTATATCTATTTACCTATCAAGAAGGAATATCTACAGTGGTTAACAAATCAGTCAATTATTTTTCAAGTGGCCTTACAGGACTTTACTGGACAATTGTCGATGCATTTACCAAAAGATAAAAAGCTACAGTTTATTTACAAACAGGATTGGGAAGAACAACCCATCAGATCAGAGATACCTGTGACTGGACTAACTGGTTTTACTGATGCAGGGAAGTGATTACACTCAGCAGTTATTACCTGGCAAAAGGATGGACAATGGGAACATTGCAAATTCTCAGGACAGTCTGGGGACTCATTGCAGACACTTGAACTTTTTGCAATATATCAGGTTTTTGTAAAATGGAAGGACTTACCTGTAAATATTGTAACAGACTCTCTTTATGCAGCGGGCATTGTAAATCGAATTGAAAGAGCTTTTATACGACCAGTGAAGAATATGCGACTTTACACCATTTTGCTACAGTTGCATCAGGCAATAAATCTCAGAGAGGTACCTTATTTTGTTACCCACATTCATAGTCATCAATTTGATCAAGGTTTGAGCATTGGAAATAATAAAGCAGACACACTGGTGTCCTATACGCAAATATCACCAAATTTATTTGAACAAGCGCGCCTATCCCATCAATTCTTTAATCAATCAGCGAAAATGCTAGCGAAACAATTTCAGCTCACCATGGCACAAGCACGTGAATTGGTTAGTGCTTGTCCTAGTTGTCAGAAAATTGGCATGGGAATTGGAATAGGGGTCAATCCTCGAGGGTTGAGTGCGTTGCAACTGTGGCAAATGGATGTTACACACATTGCAGAATTTGGAAGACTCAAATATGTTCATGTATCTGTTGACACGTTTTTCACATGTAATATGGGCAACAGCACAAACTGGGGAAACAGGTCGTCATGTCAAACGACATTTACTTGCTTGCTTTGCGAGTCTTGGGGTTCCACAACAACTTAAGACTGATAATGGACCAGCATACTGTTCACAGATTTTTCGTCAATTTTGTCAATTGTGGGGTATTACACATGTCACTGGGATTCCTCATTTGCCTACGGGTCAGGCGATTGTGGAACGTGCTCATAGTACATTGAAACAGCTTCTGCAAAAGCAAAAAGGGGGAGAGGTGACTGAACCTTCTGAGAGACTTGCAAAAGCTGTTTATGTACTTAACCATTTAACTTTAGCAGGAGATAAGGAGCGACCCCCAATAGTAATACATTGGGAGGCAGTTTGACAGGGAGCAAGCTATGTGCAAAACAAAGGCAAAGTGTGGTATAGGGAACCAGGTACTAACGAGTGGTTAGGACCAGGGGAACTATTACTAATGGGTTGAGGTTATGCTTCTGTCTCTACAGGCACAGGAGTACGGTGGTTTCCGATCAAGTGTATTAAACTATATGTGGAGGTGGAATCCAGATCCGGAGATCCGACAGAGAGCAGCACCGAGCACTGAGGATCTTGGCTCTGTACCTAAAGACTCTGGGGATTGCGACGCTATCGATAAGCCACCTTGAGGATCCTTTCACGCCATTACCACCTTTACATGCAACAGCTGAAGTAGAAGCGAAATTGGCACGTGGTTGTGGTGGACATGGACATTGTTGCGGACCATGGTTTCTAAAAAACTGTAATGTATGTGGGGAAAGTAAGTGGCGGGTTATTCGACAATCTGAGCCATGGTGGAGACATGTCGGGTGTGTACCGTGTATAAGACAGTGGGTAACAGAAAGTTCGCTAGAGAGACAGGCAATTCAATTATTAGGGAGAGAGGCTAACTCGCTTGGGAGATTTGATACTCCCGCACTTAATGTGGCAAATAGAATTGGTGACTGTCAGCAAATTCATATAGCTGAAATAGCTAGTTCATTACAAAGACGTGTGCTGGAGCAACAAATTATATTGGCAGGTAGTGTGGTGGAGGTACAGTGTGGAGAACAAATTAACATACCACGATCATGGGAAGTTTCTCCCGAGGATTGGGAGCGATGGTCTTATGTATCACAACCATTGGGCAGGCAGTGATAGATATCAGACAAAATATCTGGGTTACCATCGCAAATGCGACCGGACAAGAATCATTTTGCTTGTCCATGGCAACCCCTGGAGATCCTTTTCGCACTTGTCTTATAGGGGTTCCTGTTTTTGATCCAATCAGTTTTCAAGGTTACATACAAAACCCTACCCTTGCCACAATGAGTGCAACAACAGCTAGTCAATGTGCAAACTCCATGAATCCAGGTGTCAACTATACTGCATGGTGGCAGGGACAGATAATTATGTCACTTAATCACACTATGATAGAACCACAGGAGCTAGATTTGTTAGGTGCCTTAGGACCTACCTATGGGGCAGTCATGTTTAAAAGTGACAAAGCAACTGATCACGCCCTCATTAACGACAATACGCTACTATATGCTGTACAAGATGTATCTCCAAAAAATGAGTTGTATACAGGAACAGGGGAAAATAACTTTTGTCCGCTGGAGTGTCGATATTCTGACACGAAGGGAAACAACGTGCTAGGCCGGAAGTTACCAGGAGGTTTATTTTTAATTTGTGGTGACCAAGCCTGGCCAGGGATTCCTAGTAGACCAGTCGGGGGTCCATGTTACCTAGGGAAACTTACCTTGTTTTGACCCTCAGTGGGAGAATTGTTAAACAAAACATTATGGAATTACATGGCCTCTCGGAAAAAGCGTGCGGTATTACCGCTAGGACCAGAATGCGATGATCATGTACGGTTCTGGAACAGACCTACTAATTTTATTGCTGCTTTGTTTACGCCAGTAGGAACTGCAAAAGCATTACAACTAACAAAAACACTAGGGTGCTGGACAGCGAAGCAATTAAATCTAACTTCTGAGATACTTTCAACTTTAGCTACTGATGTTGATAGCATTAGACACGCAGTATTACAAAATAGGGCTGCAATTGATTTTTTGCTTTTAGCTCAAGGGCATGGATGTGAGGATGTGGAAGGAATGTGTTGCATGAATCTTTCAGATCATTCTGTTTCTGTTCACCAACATCTTCGTCAACTGAAGGACAACATGCGCAAACTTACCGTATCAACATCACCTTTCCTGGACTATCTACAGTCTATTGGCATCACAGGATGGATACGGGACTTGCTAGTACAAGGAATGACTGTGTTGGTTGTTGTAATAATTGTCTTGCTAATAATGGGATGTATGATGAGTTGTATCAAGCAAGCGTTGCTGAAAATGTTCCATCAGACCTGGCTTGTTCAAAAACAAAAAGGGGATTTGTGGAGTTCTTAGGAGACAATGGTCACGTACTGAACAAGCTATGTCCAGGCATGTCTAGGGGGTGGTAATGGGGTGGTGATGAACTGACCAATCATAATACAGAACAAGGACCTTGGCTATGAGACAAACAAGATATGGGAAAGTTGAAAAATAAGAAAGAATGTTGCACCTGCAAGATATAGCTTTTTAGCATAAGCCAATCAGAACTAATATAGAGGCGTGTGGACAAAGCATGCTCACCAATCATGTTAGCACAAGTAAGGTATACTAACCAATCATAACAGAGATGACACGTACACGGAGCGTGCACGGAAATAGAATAGTATAAATGTACCCTCAGATACGTAAATAAACGAGATCTGCTTAACGATCATATTGGTCTGCGTGCAGTTACTCCGAGCCCTCTCGCGAACACCGACACCAGTGCTCCTGTGTGCTTACCTCAGACCTGCTGCTATGCATCATCTGTTTATGAGCATATATCCCAAGGCCAGAGCTGATTCCTGCCCAGAAGATGTCTATCAATCAGAGCTACACAACTAGTACTAGTCTCCAAGAGAAGCTCACACTGTTGGTCTGAGGAGCAGGTGGCTGGCAGGGCAGCATCTCTGAGACCTGTCCACCTGTTTTCCTCTCTCTGAACTTGAGAGCTGCCTTCACCTGAATAAAATCAGCCTGTTTAAAAGACAGAACAAGTTTAACTTTGCCCTGCCTTGTGCTGCCAGATAACAGCTGCTGAGGAGATGAAGCAACAAGCCAGGATATGGTAGAGGTGTCTCCAGCCTACTCCTGGTTGCTCCTCTATTCTGGGGGCACCCTTTACCATGTGGTAAACTTACTAGAGGAGCAAAGATGACTATAGTCCCACTGCCAAGCACAGCAGGCAGTCTGGGCCCTGAAACACTGTCAAACTGCTGTGCAGACCCACCCCAAAAACTCCTGCAGAGACGATATCTGCATCCTTCCCAGCCTGTATCAGTCAGCAGGTTCTCATGCTAAGGAAACCTTTGTGTGCTTGCTCAAGTTAGTTTTTAAGCCATCTTCTGGATTTGAAAGCTCACATGTGACATAAGCAGTTTTTATTTTTGTCATTGTCTTTAAAATCCTTATGTGTAACTTGAGCCTGATCAGAGATACATTCTTCTAAGCAAAATCCAGGGGTTCCCAGAGGCCCACCCACCTCACACCAACACCAGTACAAAAAACTCTTTCTTCCACATCCACTTTTTTGGAGTTCTAAAATACAGAGAGCAACTTTACCTGTCCAAAAAGTTAATGAAAAATCTACAGCACTTGGAGTAAACTTCTCCTTTATCCTCAACATGGACTGAAGAAACAATGTAATGAGATGCAATAAATCTTCAGATATCAAAATATCCAAGGGAATGCCTTATGTCTTTTTTTTTTTTTTACAATATACAATATGCTTAAAACCATTTAACAGAACAAAACTTTGGCACAAAATATCTCTGTGATTGGGCAGTATCACTATTTATCATGCTCAGTTTGGACTCACCTTCACCTGAAACAGAGAAGCTCAGGCAGGTACAGAAGGGAAAGAACTGAAAACCAGAGGCATTTCATGTAAGTGGGCATCGAGCATCTTGGTATCTTTGGTCTGAGCCTCAAAATGGCAATACCAGTGTTTGGAAAGAAAAAAAATCCCGACCATTCTGCTGGAGTAGATAAAGGCAAGGCTCAAAGCCTTAGGTTGGGATTAATGAGAGGCATTTGTGCCTCTGCGCAGAGCTCAGCAGTGCCCACAGGGGAGAGGAGACCCCATGCAGCCCCAGAGCTGCAACAGGCTGCAGGAGGAAACCCCTGCAAACCACCAACTCCTTCTCATGCATGGGAGCCCATATGGGGCTTTCTTATCCCAAGGTCACTATTGTGCTCATTATCACCAAATAAAGGGATGCATGGGTCCGTGCAGGAAAGGAGCTATGCGGACTTTTACCTAATTAATTTCAGAATTGATTCCCTCTGCTGCCAGCATCCTCTACAGCCAGCAGGGCTCTTCGCTGCAGTCCAGTGCAATGCACACACCTTTGAAAAATTATGCTTTCAAGCCTGCCCTGTGGTGCAGTAAATTTGAAAGTGCTCTTAATAATAAGGATCAATATTGACTTTAATGGTCTTCAAACCCTTCGTGTAATTTCATTAGCTACCCAACACAGATGCAAGCAAGGGCGATGTCATAGTTTTTCCCTTGCTCTGAAACCTGAGTCAGGTGCCAGAGATAGATAGAAACCAGTTTTATTGCCTGTAATTGGATTAAAGTTTCTGGCAGCTGGTGATTGATAGGTGATTGCTGGAGTAATCTAGAAATAGAGAAGGTTCTTGTAAAGATGCAGCACAGCTCAGATTGGGGTGAGGGTCTTGCAGACTGCATGCAGAGTTGTGGATGCCATCAGATGCCTGTAAGCACTCTGAATCAGTATGGGCAATTTGGTATTTAATAGCATTCCTGTCAATGCAAGTACCAGAAGACAGTGCAGTTTCACGGCATCGAGCAAGCTGTGTTTTCACACTGGTGGTGACTCCCAGAACGCCCCTTTTTATTGCAAAGCCCATCAACGTAAATACCTCATGCAGGTACTATACCGCCTTCACGTGGGCAGCCTAATATTTATCTGTGTGTGCAAGCTCTCTCCTGAGCCAAACTCCTGTTGTCTTCCTCTGCCTGACATGGTGAGCATCGTTTAAGGTCTGAATTTGTCAGCATCTTACCACAGGATGCTATCTTTGCCAAGAAGAGGAAACAATAGTGGTAACCTTGTGCTATCTGTGGACACAAAACAATGTAATGGCCTCCATCCCACCTTGCAGAACTCAGATCCAGTGGATTGAAAGACAAAAAATTTAAAACAGAACAGCAACCAAAGAGAAATGAGGAAGCTGAGGAAGTCCATGACCATTGACTGCTTTAACAAGACTTTTTCAATAAGCTGATAAGATGCAATTACCTCATCATCTGAATATTGCAGTAGTAAAATCAATGCTACTTAAGGAGCCTGACAATCAGTTAGGCACTCTGTCGATATTTGTGAAAGTCAAGACAATTCTGTGTAAAACACTGATTCATGTGGAGATATCATTAAATGCTAGTACCCTAATGGGTATTGAGAAAATTAATTTATTCCAACTATGGAATTCTGATAAAATCAGACCTCTGAATCTTCCTCTTCAGCTGGATAAAGTTTTTTTCTAGGTGAGAGTTCTTCAGCGATGTCATCAGTGTTGGGCAAGAGGCATTCACACAAGACCTAGCACATACCTGCCTAATAGCGTGTTAGGATATAGACCAACCCTCTAGATGGACTTGTATATTAACATCATAACATCGTTATCCAGTGGGTAATGCTAGACAATGTGATTTTGGCTTTACCTCAATGTATCTGATTAGTAAATAGACCTGCAAATGTGTAACAAATAAATAAAAATCAGGGTCACAAATACCCAAATCATGAAAATTATTTAAGTCCCTGACATCTTTTGATTGCTACAGGAGGCAGGCATCTAGCTGCCTTTAGGCATCCCTGAATGTCCTGTGATTTATGTACACTACAGATATCAAGCACAGGTACAGAATGCCATGAAAGGTTGTGGAATCTCCATCATTCAAGATTTCTTCAGAGCAGATTAGACAAACATCTGCCAGAAATAACCTGGGCATCATTGCTTCTGTGTTCCAGCCAAGAAATGGGCTACGCAACCTCTTGAGGTCCTCCAGCCCTAAAAAAGCCCCTGATACTCATTTCATGGTTTTCTGATTGTATACAAAGTCTGTCTGGGCTTTTATCAGATATTTAGATAGCAAATCAGTATTAATTTAGTCATAACAATCATACCTAGAATAACATGAATCAATTTTATTTCTGGCATGACAGACAACTTCCCTGGAATTATATAAGGGATTAATTTAGTTCAGCATTTAGATAATTAATAATCTATCAATGATGTCTTACATTAATGCGCATATTGAGTTATTCTACCATCATTTAAAACAGTGGCATCACTAATGAGACCATTAACTATAGAGATCATCAAGTCACATTGGATTAATGTTTTCATTATTTCTATCTAAGGTTAGTTTTTAGCTCAGCCAGTTAATAAATGCAAGGATGATGCTGGCAAAGAAAATATGCATCTCTCAATTTTCATTAAGATGTCATAGAGAATGGTAGTAAACAGACAGATGTGACTTTTTTTGTATCATAGGGTCCCACTAGATAGAGAAAAGTTTAAAGGTGTAATCTCATTTAGAATATGTTACACAGTTGCTTTTTGCATATTATTTCTGAAATTATTTGAGCTGTACCAAATTCAGAAGCTAATTAGGACCTAGTTCTGGAAAACACATCAGCTCCTGCTGAACTTTAAATACACAAGTTGCTGCACTTAAAACAGCAGCTAAATTTAAGCTCACACTTGAGCATTTGCAGGATAGATTACCATGGCTCCTCAAGTGTGATTACAAACACAAATCTTATCCCAGCTCCCTGACAAATTAACAAAGCTTTACAACCTTTTCAAGTTTAATTGGGTTGTGAGTGAGTCTGAGATTAGACAGAGGAGTTCCCACTGGAAGCTCCATTTCAAACTAGTCAAACACCAAACGAAACTTTTTAAAAGTTCTTTAACTTTGGACTTCTTAGAATTCAAACTTTAAGACCAAGAATGGGAGCTGACACAAACTGGAATGCAGAAAAAATTATTGCAAGAGCCTCTGTAAAATGGAACTTTTAGGGCAAACTTTAGAAATGACATAATTTTGGGTTGTTTTTGCTATTACATCTCTAGCAAAAATGAAGTAGACCTCGAAAGATGAAAATGACACCTCAATGCATCATATTATGTGCCAGACTGGCAACATAGAGTCAGATTATATCTAACTGGGCATCAGGCCCATTCTTCATTGACACTCATAAAGAATAAATATTAAGAGATCAAGAACACAGCAGCAGTCAAGATAAAGAACAATCTGATCCCTGCAGCACAGGATAGTGCTTTAAATATTCAGAATATATCCCAGCAGTGATATCAGCCAGGCAAAATGATGTATTCTCTTGGGTCCACCAAAGAAAGAAAAAATTACCACAGCTGAAAAAATATACCAAAAGAACAGGGGCAGCAGTGGTTACAGCTGTATGGTAATTGGTAGCCATGCACAAGTTCAGACTCAGACTCTCTGATAAGTGGTTTGCACCAGTTGTACCCACACTTTAGGCCTGGGCTTTTCTCTGGCTCATGCTAGCTCCTTCCACACTGTCCTTGGTCCTCTGCCTTCCTACCGCTTTGCTCTCCGCTAACAAGGACATCTAGTCAGCATACCTTCTCCTATGTTTCCCTGCCCCACACAACCTTGTGTGTTCTCCCGTAGGATGAGAAATGCTAAGGAAGCGGTTGAACTGATCTGTGTCTGTTCTAGAGAGCAGTAGTTCCAACATCAGTCAATATGTATTAGTGTGGAAAAAAGAGAAGACAGAAATAGAGTGCTCTCCAGGTATTTTTCTTTCCATTCCTTTTTTTTCTTTCTCTCCTTTTCATGACCTCCACTGGTAATGAATCAACATGAGCTCTCACTGACACCAGGCACATAGGTAGAGACTCTGGAAAGAATGTTTTCTGTATTTCCTTGTCCTGTCACAACTTCTCAGAGCAAGGCATAAGTTGCTTGTTTCCCCCAAACTCCATCCTCAGAGACATTTCCCAGTGATACAAAGCAGCAGCAGGAAAGTCCCACTAATGAGCAAGCAGATTCCTTTCTATTCCTTCTGTATGCAGCACTGTAAGTCTACATGGAACTTCATGGACCAGTAAAACACAAGATAAACTTACTTTTTTTAATATCTTCCATGTGGCTTCACTGTTGGTACCAGTACCTGTCATAGATGGAGCAGGAGCTGTACCCAGGGGAGGTGACACAAGCCCCTGTGCACCCCCACAGCAGCAGAACAGAATGCTCTGGGGGAAGGAGCCCCCTGTTTGATGCTCCCGAGATAGGAAGAAACACTATCTAACCCAGATCAGAAGTGGGTAAGTTGTGCCCTCACCCCATGATTCCACCTTCACTAGTAGCACTTCAGGAAGAGGACTTCAACATGTAATGCATAGATCCATCATTGCACTAGGTCAAGTATTTTCAGTAAGGCGTTGGGAATAGCCCTCTTGCAGGCCAGGAGAGAGTTAGATGTTCATGCCCCAAGGATTGCCTACTCTAAGCTAGTCTCAAACACTAATGTGTTATAGCTTCCTCAGCAACTGGAAACTGGGCATCTTGCAGAGAACCCTCTACAGGCTAAGCACTTATATTTTAGCATTACATGCTGAAATAAATAAGGTTATACATGAAACCCCACTATTTTCAAATGTCACTGAAATTATAATTCTGTAGGTCCTGATTTTGCATGGCTTTAAATCTCTTTTTTTAACAGTGTAATAACACAAAAGTGGGGAGGGGAGGGAGACAGAAGGGGTGAAAAAAATCACACTTGGTTTTTGCCTTTGAGAGACTTTCCTGCTGAAAAATATAATACTTCATGCTTTCATGGGATATTGATTAATAATTTAAGGGTGCATAGAGCAATTGAGTGTTACTAGTTACATTGCTTACACAGAAAAGTGAAATAGCCCAAGTGCCAGTATCTTGTATAAAATTAATTGTCTCATTAACCTCAAACAAGGTCAAATACAAGAACCTAGGTGCATACACTTTCCCTCTTTGTTCCTGCAGAAAAGTCACTCTTGTTGATATCAGGAGAGATTTAAGAGAAAAAGAAAAGATACATGGAGATAGAAAAATATCAGTAAGTAAACCCAGTACCAAGTGAGAAAACATGAGACAGTGCAATGACTGTGTTAAGGATGGCACATTGATTCCACTGCTGTGCTGGTGGGGATTATGAGTGCACTCCAAAACACCCAGGCTCTGCTATGCCAAAGCGGGTTCAGATAAGCCTTAAAAAACCTTCCAGGGAAAGTCCTCAGCCTGCTAAAATCACAGACTCTCATGGTACCTGGATTTCACCTTCAAATCCTATGATACTTATTAAAGCCTGTAAGAGCTCAAGATCACTTTTCTTGGGCTTTTCCTGTGAAGACAATAGATAGCCAAGCTGAAAAACTACAGTAGAAATATGAAGCCACTCTGCATTCTTAGAGACTTCAAGAATTAGGTAGTGGATGCAGCCAGACATACCTTTTATGCCAGGACCTTCCCCATATATAACACAAAAATTGTTATGGAATCTGTCAGCAGGTAGGTGATCTCACCATCCATGGAGTTATTCTTGTGTTCATCTCCTGGTCTCATCAATAGGGCAGAAACAATTAGCTCTTACTGTTAATGTAAGTGTAGAGGGGTTTCTGGAGGAGAATGGTCATGTAATGAGCCAGAAGTATGAGAGTATGGAGTGAGGGCCTAGCTGCGTGACAAGAGTCATGTAGTTAGTGTCAACAAGCCGACCTTGGAAAGAAGAGATGAGGAAAAACAGCAGTTGAGCAAACAAGAATTGAGGGAGTAGCCGAGGGGAGCCGAACACGGAGGAGAAGAAACAAGAACTGATGGAGCCAATTAAGAAAGGACCAGTGGCAGAGCAGTAACCAATCAACACATCAAAGAAGAGTATGCTTGAAGTGTGGACAGTAATATTAACCAATAGCAATACACATGCTTACAGCCAGGGAAAGTACAAAATGTATAAAGGGACAGCTTATGCTTAATAAAGTGTCTTCACTTTGATTCACATTGGATTGTGTGGAGTCGTGTTTCTTCTCCTCAGATGGTGACCCCGACGTGATACTCATTTAGTAAATCGACGGCAAGTTCGGGGAATAGCCCAGAAGGAGGTACACCGGCTGGAGTACGGCTCAGCGGGTCTGAAGCTGGCCGGAGGACGACTCGCAAGAAAAGAAAAGTACGTTGCAACAGGACACTTAGTGAGGTGAGCAGCCGGGGAAAAGGAGATGGGCCAAAATATTTCTAAAGAAGAAAGTGCGATAGTAAGGCTTCTCCTACATATCCTCTCTAAGAGAGGGGTGAAATACGATGAGCATTTGCTCCGGAGACTGTTGGTTTGGTGTCGAGAGCATGGGTTCCCTTCGGACCCCCAGAGCACTTTTAAGGTGGACACTTTGGAAGCTATTGGAAAGGTTTTATGGGACGCGATAAGCAGTGGGGAAAAGGAGGCAATAGAACTGGCAACTGCATGGAGGGCTGTTCTTACCGCTCTTCAAGAAGTGAAAGCAGAGAGGGCTGTTGCAGCAGGGGCTTTTACGGCTCTGCGTCCAACAGAGGTTAACCCTGGGGCGAGAGGTCTTCGTGGTTTTGGTCAGCCGCCAATACCGGTTTTTTCAACCCCCTCCGAACCACCAGAAGAGCAGGAGAAAGTTGGAATACCCCCTAAACCAACAGGGGAGCCCCCTAAACCGGAGGAAATGGAGGTTGATGAGCATCGGCCCGAGCCCACCCCCCCACCCCTCAAGCCTCCTCAAGCCGCCCATCCCGCCAATCGTCCGAATACGAATATCCCCCTCTGCCCCCCTCATCTGCTGGCGGTCCAGGGAAAGTTAAGGATCTGGTGGTTTGGGCAGAAAAATTGTTAGCAAAATTACAAGACCTGGAAAGACAGACGATCTTAACTGAGCGACAACACAAGGAGGAGGTGGATAAGCTGATACAACAACAATGGGAGGAGCAGAGGAGAGAAGAAGAAAGGGAACGCCTACGCGGGGGGGGGGGCGAGGGGGCCGAGGCAGCTGGGACTAGCCGAATGAGAAACATGGATGGGAATGTTGGTATGCACTCTGTCATGGGGGACGGGGGAGGAGACGATCCGCGATTACGGTGGCGAGGAGTTATACAGAATGCGCTAGTGGAGGGGTAGATTCTGCCCACAGCTTTCCCAGTTATTTTGGGAAATCAGAGAGAACCACTGTGCTGGGTAGGATTACAGTGGGAGATTGTTAAGGAGGCACGGAAAGCGGTACAACAAAATGGGTTGCATGCACCTTATACCCAAGCATTTATAAATAATATCTTTATGTCGATGCTTCTAACACCCTTTGATTTTAAGCAATTGATGGCGATGATTTTAACCCCGATGCAGGAACTCTTGTGGCGGACGAGGTGGCATGACGCAGCACAGGCTGCAGCGGTGGAAAACCTGGGGAGGGGAGATAATGATCCACTTTTAGGGATAACATTTGACCAACTGGTGGGAGAAGGGCAGTTTAGTGATCCACAACGACAGGCACGACTTAGACCAGAAGCCTTGGCACTTACTGCCACCTTAGCCCGAGAGGCTTTTAAAACCCTCCCAGAAGATGGGAAAGTACTTCCTGCCTATACAAAAATAAGGCAAGGTCCATCTGAGCCTTATATGACATTTTTAGAAAGATTGCGTGAAGCATTGGAAAGGGCATCGCTGACCGATGTAGCTCGAGAGGCGTTGCTAATGTCGTTGGCAGTCGACAACGCTAATCCTACTTGTAAGCGCATTTTGCAGACATTACCCAAAAATTCTAGCCTGGCAGAAATGATGGATGCGTGTGAGCGCGTAGGAACAGCAGAAGAAACAGCAGGATACATGGCGTCAGCCTTTGCGGCTGCGGTGAAACCTCTAGTACAATCAGGGAGAGGCGATCAGGGACCAAAATGTTACAACTGTGGCAAACCGGGACACCTTAAGGCTCAATGCCGAGTAAAAAGTCACGAGTTTGCAGGGACCTGCAATCGCTGCCGGAAATACGGTCACCGTGCAGATGAATGCCGATCTAGATTCACTAAGCAGGGAATTCGGCTGGGAAACGGGGGTGGGGGTGGCGAGCGCGAGGAGACCCAGCGCGATGACACAAAACAAGTCTTCCACCCGGGCTGCCTGGATGGCGTCGCTGCCGCCACAAGAGGGAGTGCTGGGGTGGACATTGCCACAGCAGTTGAGGTGACTCTGATAGACCCGCAAGTACAATGTATACCCACCGATATGAAAGGCCCACTGGGTCACGGGTTGAGTGCCTTACTTATCAGGTGATCCTCTACGACCCGAAAAGGTCTTTTCGTTTTACCCGGTGTAATCGATGCTGATTTTACGGGGGTCATATCTATTATGGTATGGACCCCCCTGCCACCAATTCATATACCCAAAGGAGAAAAAATTGGACAACTGGTCCCCTTTAAATCAGCTGTGCCCACAGCTGGGAATCAGATAAGAGGGGCTGGGGGTTTTGGATCAACAGGCCAGGCTGACATTTATCTGGCAATGGATATCAGTAAGGCGAAACCAACAGAACGGGTAACACTAAAAGAACCTGGTGGGAAAACTTGTGTGGTCATTATGTTGATTGATACTGGAGTGGACATTACCATAATCAGTCAAGCAGCATGGCCTCATTGATGGCCATTGGAGATCCCCCCCTACGCACATTTTGGGGGTCGGGGGAATACAGACCACTAAAATCAGTACAAATGTGATTTGTTGCAAATTGCAGGATGGGAGTACCTGTACAGTAAGACCATATGTGATGCCTGTCCCCATTTGTTTACTGGGGAGGGATGCATTAAGTCAATTAGGGGCACGTTTGGTAACTAACAGCGAGGGTTTTTAGAGGTGGCCATTGATGAAGGGCGACCGATCCTAAAACTAACCTGGAAAACAGAAACCCCAGTTTGGGTTGATCAATGGCCGCTGTCTGCAGAAAAAATCGCCCACCTTGAAAGCTTGGTACAGGAGCAACTGGAAAAAGGTCATATTGAACCCACAACAAGTCCATGGAACACCCCAGTATTTACTATTCCAAAAAAAAGTGGCAAATGGCGTTTGTTACATGACCTTCGAAAAATCAATGAGGTCATGAATGATATGGGAACCCTACAACCGGGGCTCCCATCCCCCAATATGATCCCTAAAGATTGGGACATTTTAATCATTGACTTAAAAGATTGTTTCTTTACCATCCCTTTACACCTGATGACTATCAGAAATTTGCTTTTTCGGTGCCATCAGTGAACAAAGCTGCACCTATGAAACAATATCATTGGGTTGTGTTACCACAGGGAATGAAAAATTCACCGACGATGTTGTGAGGATCTGTCCCCTTCCTTTTGAGCATTGTCTCAGAAATCGTAAACCATGGGCTCGGGCGACATCTTGTGGCGGCTGCCTGTAATGCCTGAGCCTGGCAATGCTCGATGACGCAATAAGCTAGGCGCCCGCCCTCCACCCGCCTCCGGATGTGTGTCTCCGGTGACAGCCTGGCAAGGGGCCAATCCTACGGCGCAGGAACCGGACATATCCCGCCTTCGGACCTGTGATTGGTGCGAACTGTTGACTGATGGCTCCAAGTCACATGACTCTGCCGAAAAACTCTATAAAAGAGGCTGGATCGCTCGACCACGCGGGACCCTCACCGCCATCTTTCAACTAGCAAGAAAGAATTTCCCGCGGGACGCCGCTGGATCTCAGGGTGGTGAATATTCTTTCTCTTTCAACTGTTTTCTCTGTCTCTCTCTTTCTTTTACCTCTCTCTCTCTCTCTTTTTCTTGAATATTGAGTTGCCTCATTGTTGGACCTAATAAAGTCAGAGCCAAGTTTGTTGATACCGTGCCTCGGTTGTGCTTTGTCCGAACTCAAGGATCACGAATCTTTAATATTTCGGGTCAGGATTTTTTGGGGGTGCTTTACCTACAGGCAGGTTAAGCATACCGGGTGTTCACATTGAACCAGGCACGCCGCACGTGGGCTGCACTGGAATTATTTATATTTTTGGCGGGCCCTGCGCGTGGGCTGTCTGCATTGAACCAGGCACGCCGCACGTGGGCTGCACTGGAATTACTAATTAGGCGGATCTCTCTCTTGGGAGAGAGTTTGTCTGCATTTTATTTCTAGATTTGCTCCTTTTTTACTAATTAGGCGGGTCTCTCTCTTTCCCTCTCTCTCTCGGGGAGCAGGGGGGGGCGGACGGGGACTGTCTGCATTTTATTTCTAGATTTGCTTTGGAGGTGGACCTTAAATCCGGAACCCGACAGATGTTTCAAATGTATGTGGCCTGGGCACTTGCTCCTGTACGAAGGAATTTTCCAAATTTGATCATATACCATTATATGGATGACATTCTAATAGCAGGGAAACAATTGGATAAAAAACAACTGATTAATACACTGCAGACTGAACTAGCAAAAGGTGGATTGCAAATAGCCCCAGAAAAGGTACAACAGGAGGAAAACTGGAAGTACCTT
This sequence comes from Nyctibius grandis, assembly GCF_013368605.1. Classification (NCBI taxonomy): domain Eukaryota; kingdom Metazoa; phylum Chordata; class Aves; order Nyctibiiformes; family Nyctibiidae; genus Nyctibius; species Nyctibius grandis. Next base: position 3,515,605 of record NW_027167472.1, read on the forward strand.
GGGTGGGAAATTACCAAAACAACTGTTAGACCCCAAAAAACTAGAAATTCGTGTGAACATCACTACTTTAAATGATATACAAAAACTGTTGGGAGACCTCAATTGGGTGCGAACCCTGTGTGGTCTCACCAATGCAGAATTGGCACCTCTGATGCAATTGCTAAAGGGAGGAGGTGGCGCAGATGCCCCCCGCACATTGACACAGGAAGCTGAGCAGGCATTGAAACACCTGAGTACCAAAATAGCTATGGCATACACTCATCGTTGGGACCCAGACTACAGTATTGGAGTATTGGTTATCAATCACGATCGCCACCCCCTGGCATTAATTATGCAGTGGGTGACTGACAAGGATCCTCTACATGTGCTGGAATGGATCTTTTTGCCAATGCAACCAAAATGTACCATCACTACGAAAGTAGAGGCCATAGCACAACTTGTAATGAAAGGAAGGCAGAGGGTTGTAGAGATAGCATGCGTCGAACCTGCTTTTTTGGTTATTCCACTGGTTGCAGAGTATCTACAATGGGCATTACAAAATTCCATACCATTACAAGTTGCGTTATTGGATTATAGGGGCGAGTTGAAGGTACATCTACCCCCTCACAAATACTTCTCCGTGCTGCAATTGGGTCAATGGGAAGAATTACCAAAAAGGTCAGAACGTCCGGTCAGTGGTGTCACCGTTTTTACAGATGCTGGAGGCAAAGCTCAAAAAGCAGCACTAACATGGTTAGACAATGGGAAGTGGCATGATGTAATTTTATCTGACATTCAAGGGTCTACACAACAATTAGAATTGCGAGCTGTGGTGGAGGTCTTCCGGCGATGGAACACAGCACCTGTTAATGTGGTATGTGACTCTTTATATGTCGTAGGGATTGTCCAGAGGATGGAGCGTGCTCTGCTCAAAGAGATAGCTAATGAACAACTATACCAACTTTTTCATGAATTATGGCTTTTGCTGACAGAGCGACTGCATTCATATTTCATCACACATATCCGTAGTCACACAGGACTCCTGGAAGGCTTAGCTGAAGGCAATGCTCGGGCAGACAAACTTGTCGCACCTGCCTGGGCTGTGCCTTCAATTGATCGCTTTGCTCAAGCACAACGATCCCATGCCTTTTTCCATCAATCTGCTAAGGTACTGCGGCGTCAGTTTGGGCTACGCAGTGCAGATGCACGTGGGATAGTCCAGTCCTGTCCAGACTGTCAACATCTTGGGGGTGGTTTAGCACCTGGTGTCAACCCCCGCGGTACTGGACCGTTGGAGATATGGCAAATGGATGTAACACACATCCCCGAATTTGGACGGCTGAAATATGTCCACGTGAGTGTTGACTGTTTCTCCCTTGCTACCTGGGCTACAGCACAAACAGGCGAATCCAGCAAACACGTTCAACGACACATGCGTTCTGCTATTGCAGCCCTGGGCATTCCACAGACGATTAAAACGGACAACGGCCCAGGCTATGTGGCACGTGCCACACAGGACTTTTTCCAACTGTGGGGTATAACACATGTAACGGGCGTCCCACATTCACCAACGGGACAAGCTATTGTGGAGCGCATGAATCAAACTCTGAAACACCTTTTACAAAAACAAAAAGGGGGAGAGCCAGGGCTATCTCCTCCTGACAGGTTGTGTAAAGCGCTTTATGTACTAAACTTTTTACGCTTGCCACAGGACTACTCTGTACCTCCAGCAGTAAAACATGGTGCAGGGTTAAAGGGAGGTATGGAGGCTTTTCAGAAAGAACAGGAACAAGCCAAAGTGATGGTAAAAAATGGGGTGACTGGTGTGTGGGAAGGTCCAATGAAATTAATAATGTTGGGTCGAGGGTATGCATGTGTCGTTACAGATACAGGAGCCAAATGGGTACCAGCTAAGTGGGTGAAGCCGTGGCTACAAAAACAACCTGAACTACAGGAGCCAACTCAGGATCTGCCTCGGAACACTGACCTCTCGAGAGATCCAGTGCCCTGACTGCGGGAAGTGTGAAAAAAGGTTTGCGTGGGAGGTATAGAAAAGGGAGCAAAAGGCGCAGTCATGATGAAGCAAGGGGTTGTTTTTTCTGTGTTAAGCCTGCTTTGGATCCTGGACCTGACAAAAGGTCATCAACCGATAGTCCTTCCACCTACACCGTGGAAGGGGAGTCACAATGTTTGGGTGACTCTGATGCGGAGCTTGAACCAGACGCAGTTTTGTGCCTCCTTAGCTCAACCTGAACAACCCTTTCATACATGTCTAGTGGGGGTCCCCTTAAACAGATCTGAAAGTAAGGAGATAGTGGCAGGGTTGAATGTGCTGAAACAGAGCCTCTGTGAGAATGCAATGAAATGTGGCGAACATTGGGATTTATGGGACGATAGCTTGCCTGTCAGTCCCTTAGAGCCCCAAGAACTTGACATCCTAGGAACTTTAGGGGCGGAATCCTGGGTGTTTTTCAATTACACAGAGGGATCAAACATTTATCAGAACGACATAAAGAGATTACAAAATGTCACACCCAGTAATCCATTGTGGCAAAATGAATCGATCTGGTGTGCAAACGTAGGGTGCAGTCGAACAGAGCTAGCACCGGATTTGGCCATGCCTAGAAAATTACCAGAAGGTTTATTCCTAATTTGTGGAGATAGGGCTTGGCCAGGGCTGCCCAGTAAAAAACTGGGAGGTCCGTGTACCATAGGTAAATTAAGCTTACTAATGCCTACACAAAAGGTCATATTAAACCACACTAACCTACACAAGATTAAAAGAAGTGTCACTACCTTAGGGAAAGAATGTAAAGATGAGGTAGAACTATGGTCTAGGACCAAAGTAGTTCTTCTATTTTTGCACCGGGTGTCGCTGCTGCACAAGGACTAACACAATTGCGAAATTTAGCTTGCTGGGTTGCAAAAAGAGCTGATCAAACTTCTAGAATTTTAGGAACATTAGCCAATGATGTAGATAGTATCCGACATGCTACCTTACAAAATAGAGCTGCTATAGATTTTTTATTATTAGTGCACGGTCACGGATGTCAGGAGTTTGATGGGATGTGTTGCATGGATCTGAACGATCATTCCAGGTCAATTCATAAGCAGATCAAAGAGCTCATGGATGCCACACAGAAAATACGGGAACAGCATGGGTTCCTGGATGACTGGTTGGGTAATTTGGGAATTGGAGGGTGGCTGGTCGGATTGATTAAAATGCTATTGATGGGATTGTTTGTGATTTGTATTATCATCCTTGTATTACCGTGTTTATTCTCCTGCTTGCAAAGGGCCCTGCAGCGGACAATAAACACGGCCTTTCTGGCTCAAGAAAAGAAAGGGGGAATTGTAGAGGGGTTTTTGGAGGAGAATGGTCATGTAATGAGCCAGAAGTATGAGAGTATGGAGTGAAGGCCTAGCTGCATGACAAGAGTCATGTAGCTAGTGTCAACAAGCCGACCTTGGAGAGATGAGGAAAAACAGTAGCTGAGCAAACAAGAATTGAGGGAGTAGCCGGTGGGAACCGAACACGGAGGAGAAGAAACAAGAACTGATGGAGCCAATTAAGGAAGGACCAGTGGCAGAGCAGTGACCAATCAACACATCAAAGAAGAGTATGTTTAGTAATATTAACGAATAGCAATGCACATGCTTACAGCCAGGGAAAGTACAAAATGTATAAAAGGGACAGCTTATGCTTAATAAACGTCTTCACTTTGATTCACATTGGATTTTGTGGAGGCGTGTTCCTTCTCCTCAATCCTCCTCGCCAATCTTCCTTTATATACCCATATTCCACCCCCTCGCTCAAGAGACCACTTCTCCTGGGGAGTGCAAAGCTGGACATGTACATTTGGCTTGCGGGGTGTATAGCAGAGTAATATACAGAGGCACGCAATAAATACATATAGAAAAAGGAATAAACATAGATATCTATACAATAATGCTGTAACATCACTAATTACAAAGAAGGGCCAAAGATAAACAAGAGCGTGAACAACATCCTTGTAGTGTCTAAATTGACTTGATTCACACGCTCTAGAAGAGAGAACTGCTGTGAGAACCAAAACAGTATCTTCTCCTCAGAGCCACCTGCATGTGTCAACAGAAAGGCCTTAACCACGCTTGCGTGGAAGCGAGGTCACACAGCAGACAGCACAACTATGGGGGGACCACGACCACCAGAGACCACCCAAGACCCCTCGCAGCATGTGTGGGGATCTGTCCCCTTCCTTTTGAGCATTGTCTCAGAAATCGTAAACCACGTGCTCGGGCGACATCTTGTGGTGGCTGCCTGGAATGCCCGATCTCGACAACGCTCGATGATGCAATAAGCTAGGCGCCCGCCCTCCACCCGCCTCCGGACGTGTGTCTCCGGTGACAGCCTGGCAAGGGGCCAATCCTACGGCGCAGGAACCGGACATGTCCCGCCTTCGGACCTGTGATTGTTGCGAACTGTTGACTGACGGCTCCCAGTCACATGACTCTGCCGAAAAACTCTATAAAAGAGGCTGGATCGCTCGACCACGCGGGACCCCACCGCCATCTTCCAACTAGGAAGAAAGGATTTCCCGCGGGACGCCGCTGGATCTTAGGGTGGTGAATATTCTTTCTCTTTCAACTGCTTTCTCTGTTTCTCTCTTTCTTTTTTCTCTCTCTCTCTCTCTTCCTTGTACATTGGGTTGCCTCATTGTTGGGCTTAATAAAGTCAGAGCCAAGTTTGTTGATACCATGCCTCGGGTGTGCTTTGTCCGAACTCAAGGATCACGAATCTGTTTTTATTTCGGGTCAGGATTTTTGGGGGTGCTTAACCTGCAAGCAGGTTAAGCATACCGGATGATAATTTGGTGGACCCCACGTGGGGGGGTGTCTGCATTGAACCAGGCACGCCGCACGTGGGCTGCACTGGAGTTATTTATATTTTGGCGGGCTCGCTGCGCGCGCGAGCTGTCTACATTGACCCAGGCACGCCGCATGTGGGCTGCACTGGAGTTACTAATTAGGCGGGTCTCTCTCTCTCTCTCTCGGGGGGGGGGGGGGAACGGGGACTGTCTGCATTTTATTCCTAGATTTGCTCCTTTTTACTAATTAGGCGGGTCTCTCTCTCCCTCTCTCTCTCTCGGGGGGCAGGGGGGGCGGACGGGGACTGTCTGCATTTTATTTCTAAATTTGCTTTGGAGGCGGACCTTAAATCCGGAACCCGACAGCATGCTACTTGCGTGCTCATCCAGTCATTTCAGCATTCCCCAAGTAATGCCTGGTGTCGGGTTGACTGTTCTACTTCGCTTGCGTGGTCCCTGTACTTTCAGCGTCTGCATTTCTGGTACTGGGTTCTGGTTGTGGTTTCTCCAGCTCATGGTATGGCTTCACGCATCTCGCAGGTAGCCAACGAGGACCTGTTGGGAGTAAAACACAAGCATATCCCCTCCCCCATGTCAACAATTCTACTGGTCCACGCCAATCAGTTGGGCCTGGCAGATCTTTATACCAAACCTTAGGATTTTGTGTAAAGGGTACTTTACCCTGAAAATGTCGTTCCACTGCCGTGGTATCTAATCGAGAAGATGACCGACTTAGAAAATTTAAAGTGAACGCAGCCATATCTAATTGTTCTTGAGGAATTGTGGCTACACTCCCCCTTTTTTGTTTTTGTAGCATGTGTTTCAAGTTTTGATGTGTCCGTTCAATTATGGCTTGTCCGGTGGGGGTGTGTGGGATACCTGTAACGTGAGACACACCCCACTGTTGTAGGAATAAGGCCGCTGCTTGAGATACATAGGCGGGTCCATTGTCCATTTTTATTTGTTTGGGGAGGCCCATAAGTGCAAAGCACCTTGTCCAATGTTTCTTAACATCCTGAGTCCGTTCCCCTGTAGCTGCAGAAGCAACAACATAACCAGAAAAGGTATCCACAGTAACGTGAACATACTTTTGCCTGCCAAAAGGTGGATAATGTGTAACATCTGTTTGCCAAATTTCATTAGCCTTCAGTCCCCTGACATTTACACCATCATGATAAGTTGCAGTATTATATAACTGACAATCGTTGCATGCCCGGATAATATCACGAGCCTGCGTTTTTGTCAGAGCAAATTCTTTCTGTAAACTGCGAGCATTTTGATGGAAAAAGGAGTGAGATAATTGTGCACGTTGAAATCGTTGAGTAAGGGAGGATGATGTCATGGCTAAAACAGTGTACTTATCAGCTACCGCATTCCCTTCTACCAGAGGTCCTGGCAAGCAAGTGTGAGACCGAATATGAACAATAAAGCAAGGATGCTGTCGTTGCTGAAGCAGAGTTGCAATAGCAAGGAAAAGTTTATACAGCTCTTGATTGCTAATTTCTTTGATAAATGCAGCTTCTAAGTGGTTAATAGCACCAACAGCATATAGGGAATCTGATACAATATTAATAGGTTCGCTTGCAAACAGTGTCAGAGCTAAATGTATTGCAGACAATTCAACAATCTGAGTGGACGCTTCCACAGTAATTGATGTGTGTTGCCATTGTGCCTCTTCCTTCCAGGCCACTACGGCCTTCTTTGTTTTACCTGAGCCGTCTGTAAAAAACGTTTTTGCCTTTGGTATAGGGTGAGGCACCATCACTCTCTGTGGTTGTAAACAGAGGGAAGGTAAGGCTTGCAAGATTTTATTCTGTGGCAAAGTAAAATGGATATCATTCAAATAATCAGCCAGAGCAGCCTGAAATTCAAGGCTGTCCCTCATCAGAGTAATGTGCGTTTCCTTATGAAACGGTAGGTAAATAATGTCAGGGTCTCTACCTGTCAGCTGCTGTACCCTGAACCGTCCTTTCTGAATCACCATAATGACCATCTCCAAAGGGGTCATAATTGTTTTTGTAAAGGTGTGTGATAAGAGAATCCATTCCAGGGTAACTAATTGCTGTGATTCTGTCAATTGAGCAAATAGCCCATAAGGCTGGAATTTCGTGTGAATCACAAAAAATAGAAGAGGCAAATGTAAGATTATACGTCCTGCTTGGGAAGTTGTAAGTTTTTGAATTACCAATGCCAATTCCTGTTTTGCTTTGTCAGAAAGGATTCGAGGCGAAGTTAAATCTGAATCCCCCTTCAAGGTGTTAAACAGGGTACTTAACTCTTCAGTAGAAATACCCAGCACAGGACGAATCCAATTAATTGTCCCTAGTAGCTGCTGCAAATCATTTAATGTAGAGATATTGTTTACCAAACAAAGTTGTTGTGGTCGTAAGGTTCTGGTAAAAAGTACCCATCCCAAATACTTCCAGGGCGGTTCTGTTTGTATTTTTTCTGGGGAAATATGAAGCCCAAATTGTTGTAAAGAGTCTTTTAGATGATTTACAGTTTTCATCGGTTCTGTCTGTGTCAAAGCTGCAATGAGAATGTCATCCATATAATGGTAAATAAGAGACTGTTTAAAAACACTTTGAGTCTGCTCTATTGCAGCAGAGACCACTAACTGACAAATTGTGGGACTGTTCATCATGCCCTGTGGGAGAACCGTCCATTGGTACCTTTTCATAGGTGCCTGATTATTAATGGAAAGTACAGAGAAAGCAAAATGTGGCTGATCGTCAGGATGGAGAGGTATAGTAAAAAAGCAGTCCTTCAAATCAATTATATATAACTGCCAATCAGAAGGGATCATTGCTGGACTGGGTGTACCTGGCTGTAAAGCTCCCATAGGCTGCATTACTGCATTGACAGCTCTAAGATCCTGCAATAATCGCCATTTGCCAGATTTCTTTGGTATCGCAAATATAGGGGTATTCCAAGGACTAGTTGAGGGTACGATATATCCAGCCCTTAATTGTTCATTTACTAATTCCTCTGCTCGTTTTTGTTTCTCCCCGTTAAGGGGCCACTGATTTACCCAAACCGGTTTTGTTGTTAGCCAAGTCAGTTTGAGCCGGGTAAGAGATCAGTGACCCTTGGGTTAAATGCGCCATCATAGCTGACAGTACAATTCCCCACTGAGCTAAAAGATCACGTCCCCACAATGTAAAAGGAACTGAAAGAACAAAAGGAACTAAGGTTGCTGTTTTTCCTTCAGGGCCCACCACACACAGAGTACGTGCACTTTGCAATGGAATTTGCAACCCTCCTACTCCATTCACAGCAGCAGTTACTTGTTTAAGAGGCCAATCTGACGGCCAGTCATTTTTGCTGATGATGGACACGTCAGCTCCAGTATCTAACAGACCTGTGAATAAGCGTCCATCAATTTTTGTTGTGAGCATAGGCCGATCATTAGTTACCTTTTGATTCCACAACACCTGTGGTGTGTTAGTGCTGCCAAATCCTCCTGTGCCGCGTGGATGTGGATTAGCCGCCGGCACAGTATATGGTATCAATAGGAACTGCGCCACACACTGACCTTTAGGTATAAAACAAGGTGGTTCTGATGTCCATAACATGATTTTAATTTGGCCCATATCATCTGAATCAATAACTCCTGGTATGACAAATATATTTTGCTTTCCCACAGAAGAACGCCCAAAAATTAATCCTACCAGTCCCAAAGGGAGAGGCCCATAGACATTGGTATCTATGATCTTAGTCCTTTTATCATTCAATTCTGTATCGGTGGCTGAGGCCAGATCCAACCCGGCGCTGCCGGCTGTGCTGGCAACGAGTTCTGAGACTGTCCGTTTATCGGATTCTTGGACTGAGCATGTGCACAACAGACCCTGTTGTATTGGGGGGCACCGGGCCTCGCGCCCCTCCTCCAGTTTCCCTGCATGGTGTTTCCATCCTTATCAAACCTTGATCGACACTGATTGCTCCAATGACAGCTCTTTTCACACTTAGGACATAATCCTCTGGGTGTTCTGGGTCTTTTTGATCCTTTCTGCTCATCTTTTTTCTTTACTGTCAGATTGGGACAGTTCTTTCTAATATGTCCCATTAGATTACACTCAAAACATTTCATTTCTGCTCATCCCACAATGAGTTGCTGAGCCAAGGCACTTGCAAGTAAAGTAGCTCTATGCTCTTCAGAACCCACATTCTGACAGGCTTTAATAAATTCTGCTATACTTCTGTAAGAGTTTCTTAGAGGGCCCAAAATTTTTTGACAATCTGCATTTGCATTTTCATAAGCCAATTGTAATAACAGCGTTTCTACTGTATTTTCATCATCAATCTGCCTGATCAATGCAGTTTGTAAACAATCAATAAATGTAACATAGGGTTCTTGAGCTCCTTGCCTGACTGCCGCGAAAGAGGGCTGGTTTTTCCCTGCCTCCGGAACGCGTTTCAGGCACTTTAAAGCCAATGCAGAGATCTGTTGTAAACGCTGCCGAGGTAGCCGTGCCTGTACCTCTGGTGTCGCATACTAATTAACTCCCAAATATTTTTGCCTATTTTCCAAAGTGTCTGCAGAAACAGCCTCCTGGTACTCTGCCAGCCACACTGAATAATGTGCAGGTGTTAAAATCATCCGTAAAAGTGACTTCCAATCATGTGGAGTCATAGTATAGGATTCCCCAATGACTGTTACTAAATTTGAAGTATAGTTACTGTGCAAACCATAGTCTCTCACCGCAGCCCGTACTTCCTTAATCATTTCATAACTAAGGTAGTGATACCCAGGAGAATGATTTGGGCGATAGATTACCGGCATCGCCGTCAGCATGGCAAAATCTCCTTTACGAGCAGCTTCCTCTCTACATTTTTCTGCCAGCGTTTTGTATTTCGTTACATGAGACTCTGGTACCTTTTCAGCAAAGCCAATAGGTGGCTCGGCAGACCCAGGATACGGAGGAGCTGTCGGTGTTAACTGTGCTCTGGCCGTAGCTGATGCCGCTGCTGCTGCTGGCTGCGAGACCCCCGTGCCGAAGGGACGGCTGCAACCGTTTCTTTTACCGATGTTAATGGTGGGTATAAATTGGACTGTATGTCTGGATCTGTGAAATCAAGATCGTAAGGATTGTCTGATTCTCCGGAGACTGTTTCATATACAGGCTCCTGTTGCTCCTTCACATCCACTAAGTTGTTAATAGGAGTGGATGCCAGAGATTGCAAATACTCCTCTGCAGGCTGGAGTGCAGAGAGTGCTGTAAAAACAACCCTCCACGTTGCTTCTAAACCCTGTATAATATCAGACTGCAACGTGTTCTGTTTTTGTATTTCTACTCCCACTTTCACACAGATCTTTGCATCGTAAGTCCCTGATACAGGGAACCAGGCACAGTTGTGTTTGATCCACACTAATAACTACACCAGTTTCGCTAATTGGACCTTATAGCCCTGTTTGCGTAATATACGCTGTAATACCTCAGTGCAGAGCTTATGCTCTTGGGAACTAGCCTGTCCCATGTTTATTGCGATCGCGGAACTCACTGATCCTGGGGACTCTCCTGTCCTGGGGACTCGCTCTCCGGTCCTGGGGACTCTCCAATCCTGGGGATCCTCCGGTCCTGGGGACTCTCAGGTCCTGGGAACTCTCCGGTCCTGACGCGCGCTAGCCCCTGACAATCGTTTGATCAGAGTCGCCGCCGCTTCTTCATTAATCTTCAACCTTGTTCGGGCGCCATTTGCAGCGGGCTGCAAGGAAGGCACAGACTCTGAGATCGAGGATGCAAGGGCCTGAAGCCGAAAGGCCTAAGGCTTTTTATTGTTATTCTACTACCCTATTTAACTGCTACAATGCAGGAGCCAGACTAGGCAGTTCAAGATAACATCAACATTTACACGCTAAGCACTCATCACCCATTCTGGGAAGAGCCACAGTGTCCTGGGCTCAAAACATCAACAACCATTCCCTGTTTTCAGCTCTGTGTTCAGAACTGACCTTCAACACATGTTTACTTCTTTCATGCCTCAAAAGGCCCTGTGAACTGGTCTCGGCTCCTTTATCTTAGAAGCAAGAAAAAACTATTCTCAGTGCAGTGTTCCCAAGCAAATCTTCTGCTCCCCAAGTAAAGCACAGCTGTTTGCAGGCTGAGGGTCTTCCACAGAGAAAGGAGGAGGGGAGGGGGGGATTCATTATTATCGCATTTGTCTTCCGGAGCAACTGCTACATGTACTGAGGGGGCCAGACTCTACGTGTATTATGGGGCCATAATACTACGTGTATTATGGGGCCAGACTCTTCTCAGTGGTACCCAGTGACAGGACAAGGGGCAATGGGCACAAACTGAAACATGGGAAGTTCCATCTGAATATGAGGAGGAACTTCTTTACTTTGAGGGTGATAGAGCACTGGAACAGGCTGCCCAGGGAGGTTGTGGAGTCTCCTTCTCTGGAGATATTCAAAACCCGCCTGGACACGACCCTGTACAACATGCTCTAGGTGAACCTGCTTTGGCAGGGGGTTGGACTAGATGATCTCCAGAGGTCCCTTCCAACCCTAACCATTCTGTGATTCTGCGAGGCCCTACTTCCCAGGAAGTGGCTGGACATTGCTTGATAATGGGAAGTAGAGACTAAATCATTTTGTCTTCCTTTTCTTCCGTGCATGGCCTTTGCTTTTTCTTTATTAAACTGCCTTTATCTCGACCCACAAGTTCTTTTTCATCTTATTTTCTCCCCTTCGTCCTGCTGGGGAGGAGGAGTGAGAGAGCAGCTCGGTGGGCACCTGGCAGCCAACCAAGGTCAACCCACCACAGGCTGTTATTGGGGATATCCATCAGAGTGGTCTGGACTCTGTACTCCCCTACAACTTAACAGAGAGACCTCAAATCCCTGCTAGCATCTCTTTTTTATGAGAAGCCAAAGAACATTGGTGGTCATTATCAAAGTAGATCAAGTGGCAATTTTTTTTAAAAGTACATAGCAAAAATAATTTTGTTGCAAAACATACTTAATATTTGACTTTATAAGCAGCTAGAGCCAAGCAGAGTCTGGAGGGAATGCTGTGTCCTACCACAAGACTTAAATGTGGGAGAAAAGGATGTCGGCCATAGGGGAAGAGAGCGCGACCCTCATGGTCCCTCAGCTTTTGACTGAGTATATCACATGGGTGGGATGGAATACCCTGTTGGTCAGGTTTGGGTCACCTGTCCTGTCCACTCCTCCCTGCAGGTGTGACACTTTACGGTCCTTTCCTCTGTGGGACAGAGACCCAACAGGGACCCAGGTTCCCACGGCAACAAGCGCGTATAGTCAACTTCAGGAAGTAAAGTCACTTAAAAGAAACTTAACTGAAAAGTCTGTCCTAGTCCAAACGAGGACAGTGGTACAAGACTGGGCAAAGGAGGAAGGGATCTGGTGGGTATTCCATACTCCGTACTACCCCCAAGCCAACGGTATTGTTGAACGAACAAATGGGTTGGTCAAACGATTTGCTAAAACTCATGAATCTGGGTGGCATCTGTGACTGTCCAGTGCCATCTATCAATTAAACAATAGATGGAGTGGGGATGGTTGTCCAAAGATGAAGGCTTTCTGCGCTTCTGCCACAACTTTGGTGCCAAAGGCAGACGTAAAACTGGGGGAATACTCTACTGTTTTTTATACAGGCTAGCCTGTGCTCGTTAAAATGCCTCAAATTTGGACAGTGGCAATGGTGCTAACAACCCCAAAGAATCTTTATGCTTGGGAAGTGAAAGATGTTTCTGGGAAACTCCATCAAATCAGTACCCAATGGATAGTACCTACCTTTTAACATAAAGTATGTCGTTTGAAGAACAACCGAGCACTTTTCCTTTTCATGTGTTCACAGGTACCTCAAATGCTGGGCAATTGCACCTGAAATCACAGACTCCCCCATTCCTTTAAGGACACACCAGAAATTGACCAAGTAGCCCAAACCTTTATTCAGGATGACAGGTCCTTGTACCAACCAGACCTGGAGTGATTAGGAAAAATATGTTGAGTTGGAACATACTCCAGGCATAATTGTGCTTATCACTACAGTTGTCTTGTTTGTAATATTGATTTCTAAGTGGCAACCACAGTTCTAAAAATAAATATATAGCTATAGAAGTATCAATATGAATAGTTTTAGGAAGGTGTGTATAAATTTAACATGTATATGTGTGCTAGGTATAGTAATTGTGCGTGCGATACATAGCAATTATAGTCAGAGGAGTAAGAGAACCACAGAAATGCTACAAGAAAACACAACTTTTAAGCTGTTACAGGGATTTCTTAACATGATGAACTGGCCCCAGGATACTACCTGTTTAATGATGCCGTCCACGCTGTCGGAGGGACTCCCCTTGACCTAAGCAGAGCACTATCCGGCTTTTGGGACAGAAATGGCACATTCGTGCTAGATTTAACATGGCGGGGTGACAAAAATACCACCTCCATAAACTATACATATCCTATAGGCCTTAGCCTCGGTAATATTTGGCAGTCTAAATGTACTATGCAGTATTGGCCACAATCCCCTTGGGGATCTTCTCCCTTTTTCCATAAACCTATTCCAATTGATTGTACTGAAGTACTGTGGCTTAGCCAGTCATCTCACCCATTTTGGGGTGCACCTATTACATTTAAATATAATGTCCCAGTAAAAGCTGAATGGTGCATTGAATTTCCCCGTGAGTATGGATCTGAATGTGGCCCAGAATCTAACAACACGTCTTGCATATGGACCATTTCTGATCTTCAAGAACATTTTACAAACTGGGGGAGAAGACCCCAACATGCCACGCCGTTGGGACCAGACAAACTATGGAATTGTACTAACAGGATAAATTGTTCCAATATTGATGATTATCTATGGGTATGGTTTGCCTCGAACCTTTATCATGCCTTAAGAAGCATATGTCTGTGTCATAATTATAGTGCCCCAATTCCTAACACAAGAAAGGAGTGCACAAAGGAGATAAATCTTATAGATATGGCCTTCTGGACTACCCAGAATGCTGGGAAATGTAGACTCCCTACAAGACATTATAGGGATGGACACCGGACACATGGCCAAAGAATAGTACATGTACCACTTTAGTGTTACCTGCGCCACCTGAAACTGTATGGGTGTGCTCTGATGGCCAGATATCAGATTGCATTCAATCCTATTGAGATGGGTTAGAGTGTACTTCAGGAATTCCAAGCTTATGTCCCACCATAGCTTTCAACCATGTCCAATCATTAAAGAAATTTAGGGGGTATAAATCAAAAGGAAACACGTTGCCCTCAATACCATGGCCAAAATATTATACCACGAGAATGAAAATAAGTTTAGGACTGCGATCATATTTTGGTTTTTGGGCAGTAATGCAAATCAATCATAGAAATACATAGAATACATAGAAAATTTAACATGGCAAGTAGAAACTTTAGCTAATTGGACATGGGTGGCAAACGAAGCTACCAATGCTCAGCTGCAATCGACTTCAATAATGACTATACAAACCTGATTGATTGGTATTAGACATGCTACTGATAAAGGAAAATGGTGTTTGTGGATGGCTGAATGAGACTTATCCTGAAGAAACCTGTTGTGTGTCAATTCCAAATGCATCTTCCACCCTACAAGAAGCCATGGATGGAATGCGGAAAATTGCTGAAGAGAAGCAAGAACTCCGTGAACAGATGAAACCTAGGGACTGGAAATGGACTGGATGGATCACAAAAATTTTTTACTGGTTTGGACTGAATATTAGTGGATGGGTTCAGAGTTTAATTCAATATGTGATAATGTTTATCATGATGATTGTCATTGTTGCTCTTGGATTGTCATGTGTAAAAACTATGATAACTAGAGCTGTAACTATGCATGTTAGGATGCTGTCACGGTTTAAAGCTGGGCCGGCTATTAAACCTGTGGCAGATGCTCTCTGTTAACCCTTCCCCCACCCGAAGGGAAAGGGAAAAGGGAGAGAGACTTCCAGGTTGGAAAGTTAAAACAGTTTTAATAAACTATAATAATGAAAAAGAGTATAATAATAATATTGGAATAATCAAATATATACAAATATATACAAAACCAAGATTGAGCTCCCCCGATGTTGGCCACGTCGCCACCGGCACTGCAGGGCAGGCTCTGGGAAGGCCCAGGCTGGGCCCAGTGACGGTCGAGAACTAGATTCAGGAATGCACGGATCGGGATCAGGGGCAGCAGGAAAACGGACAGAGTCCTCCTTGGACACTGGCCAAAGGCTCAAGCCACAGAAGCAGCCCGAAGGAGCAGAAGCACCCAAAAACAGCAGAAGAAAAAGGAGACCGAGACCCTCGTGATCCCCCCGCTTTATACTGAGAATGATGTGTATGGGATGGAATACCTTCGTTGGTCAATTTTGGGTCACCTGCCCTGTCTGCTTCTCCCTGCAGGTGCGACCCCCGCTTCGGCTCTTCACTCGTAAGCACTGAGGAATTTAGCAGTGACCTTGGTTGAAGAGAAGGATGATTGAAATGTCCCATTAGACTGATAACAGTGATTTCATGAAGATTCAAAATACAGTAAGACCCATCAGACTCTAAGAGCAGATGGGTGATATGCATCTCCTTACCAGGAGGAAGCAAGCTGGTGATAGGTCTGAGATCAACCTGGTGGAAACGGTTGCCTGCACCATGCAAGTCTTCATTTACCTTCTCTAACATACCTCTCAGGTTCTGCCCTCAAGCCACACATGCAGGACCAACAGCCCATCCTTTTTTTGGCCTGTGGTAGGATTCCCTCCATGCATTGGTGTCCTAGTTCAGCCTAAACCAGGCCAATTTTCCTTTCAGGATTTTTTACTTTCAGCTAAGTCTCCTCTAAGTAACTGCACTTTCTGAAACTAACTGCATGGTTTGCAGACAGTGTCTGCTTCCAGGACTGATAACGCTCGAAGTTTGTAGTTATCGCTGAGACACCGGTAGGGATGTTGTGCAGAAAGGCTCTTGCTGTACTTATTCTTGAGAGAAACCAAGGTCACTGCTGAATTCCTCACTGCTTACGAGTGAAGAGCCGAAGGGGGGGTTGCAGCTGCAGGGGGGAGCGGACAGGACAGGTGACCCAAAATTGACCAACGAAGGTATCCCATCCCATACACGTCATTCTCAGTATAAAGCGGGGGGATCACGAGGGTCTCGCTCTCTTTCTGCTATGGCCGGTGTCCAAGGAGGACTCCGTCTGTTTTCCTGCTGCCCCCGATCCCGATCCGTGCATCCCTGAATCCAGCTCTCGACTGTCGGTAGGCCCAGCCTGGGCCTTCCCGGAGCCTGCCCTGCAGTGCCGGTGGTGACGTGGCTGACTTCAGGGGAGCTCAATCTTGGTTTTGTATATATATTTGTATATATTTGATGATTTCTATTATTATTATTATTATACTCTTTTTCATTATTATAGTTTATTAAAACTGTTTTAACTTTCCAACCTGGAAGTCTCTTTTCCCTTTCCCTTTCCCTTTGGGGGGAGGGGGGGGATAACAGAGAGCATCTGCCACAGGTTTAATAGCCGGCCCAGCTTTAAACCGTGACAATTGGATGCCTTGCCCATCTGGAGTCCTCTGAAGGAAAGGCCTTGTGGGAGCATGGAGAAGAGAGGGCAGTGCATGCTCAGGGTGCTGCATCCCTTGCTGTGCAACAACCACAAGTGACACTGGGAGTGATGGTGGAGCTGATCCAAACTCTAAGAGTGTCATTACAGTCCTCCATTGCCTTCACTAGGATCTGCAAAAAGCCAGGCGGCTGGGGCAGCCAAGGCAGTGGTGTCAGTATTTATATCCAGAAAATACACACGGAGACAAAAATCACTGAATTTGGTTGTGCTGGTAGGCTTGAAATCCAGCACAAGATTGTGGGTTGAGCACTGAGGCCTTTGGAGACAGTCTCCAAACAAGACACAGCCAGGAGTCCCCCAGCAAGCCAAACACTGTGGTGTTGAAGACTGTAGTGGCAGCATATTAAACAGACATGCTTAAACAAATCTGCATTGGAAGACAGGACCTGCTTGCACCCCAGGTCAAGTGAAAGAGTGCAGAGTGCTGCATGTAGACACTTGCACGGGGCTTGAAGGACGAGCAGAACCAAGAGGTCTCAAGCAGTGACGCTAGTGGGAAGACCAGGTTCAACTGCAGAGTCTCTGCAACTAGGTCCCATAATGAATGTCCTAGTTTCATTGGAATTTGGTTTCAGTTTGTGGCCAGCCATGGTGATCAAGGCGCTTAGCAGTTAAATGCAGGGCAGCTGACCCAGGTTGGCCCACAGGTGTATTCTATAGCATTAACATCAAGTTCCCTCCCCCTCCTCCACCACCACCACCTCCACCACCTCCTCCTTTTACAAAAACAATTATGACCCCTTTGGAGATGGTCATTATGGTGATTCAGAAAGGACGGTTCAGGGTACAGCAGCTGACAGGTAGAGACCCTGACATTATTTACCTATCGTTTCATAAGGAAACCCACCTTACTCTGATGAGGGACAGCCTTGAATTTCAGGCTGCTCTGGCTGATTATTTGAATGATATCCATTTTACTTTGCCACAGAATAAAATCTTGCAAGCCTTACCTTCCCTCTGTTTACAACCACAGAGAGTGATGGTGCCTCACCCTATACCAAAGGCAAAAACGTTTTTTACAGACGGCTCAGGTAAAACAAAGAAGGCCGTAGTGGCCTGGAAAGAAGAGGCACAATGGCAACACACATCAGTTACTGTGGAAGCGTCCACTCAGATTGTTGAATTGTCTGCAATACATTTAGCTCTGACACTGTTTGCAAGCGAACCTATTAATATTGTATCAGATGCCCTATATGCTGTTGGTGCTATTAACCACTTAGAAGCTGCATTTATCAAAGAAATTAGCAATCAAGAGCTGTATAAACTTTTCCTTGCTATTGCAACTCTGCTTCAGCAACGACAGCATCCTTGCTTTATTGTTCATATTCGGTCTCACACTTGCTTGCCAGGACCTCTGGTAGAAGGGAATGCGGTAGCTGATAAGTACACTGTTTTAGCCATGACATCATCCTCCCTTACTCAACGATTTCAACGTGCACAATTATCTCACTCCTTTTTCCATCAAAATGCTCGCAGTTTACAGAAAGAATTTGCTCTGACAAAAACGCAGGCTCGTGATATTATCCGGGCATGCAACGATTGTCAGTTATATAATACTGCAACTTATCATGATGGTGTAAATGTCAGGGGACTGAAGGCTAATGAAATTTGGCAAACAGATGTTACACATTATCCACCTTTTGGCAGGCAAAAGTATGTTCACGTTACTGTGGATACCTTTTCTGGTTATGTTGTTGCTTCTGCAGCTACAGGGGAACGGACTCAGGATGTTAAGAAACATTGGACAAGGTGCTTTGCACTTATGGGCCTCCCCAAACAAATAAAAATGGACAATGGACCCGCCTATGTATCTCAAGCAGCGGCCTTATTCCTACAACAGTGGGGTGTGTCTCACGTTACAGGTATCCCACACACCCCCACCGGACAAGCCATAATTGAACGGACACATCAAAACTTGAAACACATGCTACAAAAACAAAAAAGGGGGAGTGTAGCCACAACTCCTCAAGAACAATTAGATATGGCTGCGTTCACTTTAAATTTTCTAAGTCGGTCATCTTCTCGATTAGATACCACGGCAGTGGAACGACATTTTCAGGGTAAAGTACCCTTTACACAAAATCCTAAGGTTTGGTATAAAGATCTGCCAGGCCCAACTGATTGGCGTGGACCAGTAGAATTGTTGACATGGGGGAGGGGATATGCTTGTGTTTTACTCCCAACAGGTCCTCGTTGGCTACCTGCGAGATGCGTGAAGCCATACCATGAGCTGGAGAAACCACAACCAGAACCCGGTACCAGAAATGCAGACGCTGAAAGTACAGGGACCACGCAAGCGAAGTAGAACAGTCAACCCGACACCAGGCATTACTTGGGGAATGCTGAAATGACTGGATGAGCACGCAAGTAGCATGCTGCGAGGGGTCTTGGGTGGTCTCTGGTGGTCGTGGTCCCCCCATAGTTGTGCTGTCTGCTGTGTGACCTCGCTTCCGCGCAAGCGTGGTTAAGGCCTTTCTGTTGACACATGCAGGTGGCTCTGAGGAGAAGATACTGTTTTGGTTCTCACAGCAGTTCTCTCTTCTAGAGCGTGTGAATCAAGTCAATTTGGACACTACAGGGATGTTGTTCACGCTCTTGTTTATCTTTGGCCCTTCTTTGTAATTAGTGATGCTACAGCATTATTGTATAGATATCTATGTTTATTCCTTTTTCTATATGTATTTATTGCGTGCCTCTGTATATTACTCTGCTCTACACCCCGCAAGCCAAATGTACACATCCAGCTTTGCACTCCCCAGGAGAAGTGGTCTCTTGAGCGAGGGGGAGGAATATATGAATATAACGGAAGATTGGCGAGGAGGATTGTAAACACGCTCAAGTGACTTGCACCTGAGGTGTCGACAAACACATATATCATACTAGTAACTGTTGTTTAGTCTTGTGTGCTGGACAAGTAGAGCATCTGCCTTCAGATAACATAGGCCTGTGATAAGACTCAGGGGCACCTAATTGTTTATGCCTGAGATTCCTGCCCTGCTGTGAGAAAGATCAAAGCACAGTGGAAAACTGCCGCCTGCAAGAAATCCCTAATATACAGGCGAAGGCAGCAGGCCCGGAATCTCTCTCACTCTCTCTCTAGCAGGAACCGAGCTCCGCAGTGCCTGCGTCCCCGCTTGCGTGCCTTTGCCCCGAGTGCTGCTTCAGAGATCCCTCGGTTTGCGAGTCCTTCACTTTACCTGGTCTGCAATCAGAGGACTCTGAAAAGCCGAAGCTACATCATGACCACCCTTGTCATCGAATAAACAAAAAAGGGGGAAATGTGGAAGACCCTCAGCCTGCAAACAGCTGTGCTTTACTTGGGGAGCAGAAGATTTGCTTGGGAACACTGCACTGAGAATAGTTTTTGCTTGCTTCTAAGATAAAGGAGCCGAGACCAGTTCACAGGGCCTTTTGAGGCATGAAAGAAGTAAACATGTGTTGAAGGTCAGTTCTGAACACAGAGCTGAAAACAGGGAATGGTTGTTGATGTTTTGAGCCCAGGACACTGTGGCTCTTCCCAGAATGGGTGATGAGTGCTTAGCATGTGAATGTTGATGTTATCTTGAACTGCCTAGTCCGGCTCCTGCATTGTAGCAGTTAAATAGGGTAGTAGAATAACAATAAAAAAGCCTTAGGCCTTTCGGCTTCAGGCCCTTGCATCCTCGATCTCAGAGTCTGTGCCTTCCTTGCCGCCCGCCCGCCGCAAACTGGTTAGTGAGCCCACCAGGGGAGGTGACCCGCTAGACCTGCTGTTTACAAACAGAGAAGGTAAGGGGGGAGATGTGGTGGTTGGAGGCCGTCTTGGGCACAGCGACAACGACATGATAGAGTTTTCGATTCTTGGGGAAAGAAGGAAGGGGGCAAACAAAACTTCTACCTTGGACTTCCGGAGGGCGGACTTTGGCCTATTTAGGACACTGGTTCAGAGAGTCCCATGGAAAATAGTTCTTGATAACAAAGGGGTCCAGGAAAGCTGGACATACTTTCAGAAAGAAATCTTAAAGGCGCAGGAGCAGGCCATCCCCATGAGCCGGAAGATGAGCCGTGGGGGAAGAATTCCGGCTTGGTTGAACAGGGAGCTTTCGCAGGAACTTAGGGAAAAAAAGAAGGCTTATGATCTTTGGAAAAAAGGGGCAGGCAACTCAGGAAGAGTAGAAGGCTGTCGCTAGGTCATGTAAAAGGGAAATTAGAAAGGCGAAAGCTCAACTAGAGCTCAATCTGGCCACTGCAGTAAAAGATAATAAAAAGTGTTTTTATAAACACATAAACAACAAAAGGAGATCAAAGGAATATCTCCATTCCTTATTGCATGCGGGGGGGAACATTGTGACCAGGGATGAGGAAAAGGCTGGGGTGCTTGATACCTTCTTTGCCTCAGTCTTTCACAGTAAGACCGGTTATCCTCAGGGCAACTGCCCCCCTGAGCCAGTAGACAGGGACGGGGAGCAGAATAGACTCCCTGTAATTCAGGAGGAAGTAGTTAGTGACCTGCTGTGCCACTTGGATGCTCACAAGTCTATGGGACCGGACGGTATTCACCCAAGGGTACTGAGGGAGCTGGCGGAAGAGCTTGCTAAGCCGCTCTCCATTATTTATTATCAGTCCTGGCTAACCGGGGAGGTCCCAGATGACTGGAGGCTGGCCAATGTGATGTCCATCCAAAAGAAGGGCCAGAAGGAGGATCCCGGGAACTACAGGCCTGTCAGCCTGACCTCGGTGCCTGGCAAGGTCATGGAACAGATCATCTTGAGTGCGATTACACAGCACATAGAGGACAACCAGGGGATCAGGCCTAGTCAGCATAGGTTTAGGAAAGGCAGGTCCTGCCTGACCAACCTGATCTCTTTTTATGACCAGGTGACCCACCTAGTGGATGAGGGAAAGGCTGTGGATGTAGTATACTTGGACTTCAGCAAAGCCTTTGATACTGTCTCCCACAGCATTCTCCTGGATAAGCTGGCAGCCCACGGCTTGGACAGGTGCACTCTTTGCTGGGTTAAGAACTGGCTAGATGGCCAGGCCCAGAGAGTGGTGGTGAACGGTACCGCATCCAGTTGGTGTCCGGTCACTAGTGGTGTCCCCCAGGGCTCAGTACTGGGCCCAGTCCTGTTTAATATCTTTATTGATGATCTGGATGAGGGGATGGAGTGCACCCTCAGTAAATTCGCGGACGACACTAAGTTGGGTGGGAGTGTTGATCTGCCTGAGGGTAGGAAGGCTCTGCAGAGGGATCTGGACAGGTCAGATAGATGAGCCGAGACCAATGGTATGAAGTTCAACAAGGCCAAGTGCCGGGTCCTACACTTTGGCCACGACACCCCCATAGAGTGCTACAGGCTGGGGGAAGAGTAGTTGGAAAGCAGACCGGTGGAAAAGGACCTGGGGGTATTGGTGGACAGCCGTCTGAACATGAGCCAGCAGTGTGCCCAGGTGGCTAAGAAGGCCCATGGCATCCTGGCGTGTATCAGGAATAGTGTGTCCGGCAGGACTAGGGAAGTAATTGTCCCCCTGTACTCAGCACTGGTGAGGCCACGTCTCAAGTACTGTGTCCAGTTCTGGGCCCCGCACTTCAAGAGAGACATTGAGGTGCTGGAGCGAGTCCAGAGGAGGGCAGCAAAGCTGGTGAAGGGTCTAGAGGGTATGTCCTATGAGGAGCGGCTGAGGGAACTTGGATTGTTTAGCCTGGAGAAAAGGAGGCTCAGGGGAGACCTTATTGCTCTCTACAACTACCTGAAAGGAGGTTGTAGCGAGGTGGGGGTCGGCCTCTTCTCCCAGGCAACTAGTGACAGAACTAGAGGGCATAGCCTCAAGCTTCGCCAGGGGAGGTTCAGGTTAGACATCAGGAAAAATTTCTTCACAGAAAGGGTTATTAGGCATTGGAATGGGCTACCCAGGGAGGTGGTGGAGTCACCATCCCTGGAGGTGTTTAAGAAAAGACTGGATGTGGAACTTAGTGCCATGGTCTAGTTGACACGGTGGTGTTAGGTCAAAGGTTGGACTCGATGATCCCAGAGGTCTCTTCCAACCTAGTTGATTTGTGATTCTGATTCATCTTATTTTCTCCCCCCGTCCTGTTGAGGAGGGGGTACGTGAAAGCGGCTGGGTGAGTGCCTGGCAGACAGACAAGGTCAAACCCACCACACTGGGGTAGGGTGGGCTGTTTTTTGCTCTGCTCTCTTCTCTGCTCCATCTTTCTTCTTATTCTCAATGATTGATATCCCTGGAGTCACTTGCCACCACTCTGTAGGCTAAGTATAATTTTGTGTGTTTTGTATTACCATTGACATTGGTTTCCTTATTTTAATAAATCTCTTTTGATTTCAACCTATGAGTCTGTGGGAATATAACGGAAGATTGGCGAGGAGGATTGTAAACACGCTCAAGCGACTTGCACCTGGGGTGTCGACAAACACATATATCATACTAGTAACTGTTGTTTAGTCTTGTGTGCTGGACAAGTAGAACATCTGCCTTCAGATAACATAGGCCTGTGATAAGACTCAGGGGCACCTAATTGTTCATGCCTGAGATTCCTGCCCTGCTGTGAGAAAGATCAAAGCGCAGTGGAAAATTGCCGCCTGCAAGAAACCCTTAATATAAAGGCGAAAGCAGCAGGCCCGGAATCTCTCTCACTCTCTAGCAGGAACCGAGCTCCGCAGTGCCTGCGTCCCCGCTTGCGTGCCTTTGCCCCAGGTGCTGCTTCGGAGATCCCCCGGTTTGCGAGGTAACGGGAATAAATTTGCTCTTTGCATTTTATCCGTGGCCTTGTGGCTGTTCCTGCATCCTGCCTGTGTCGGCTCACACATTTTGGCGTAGTCGGCAGGATCCAGGAACAGCCATGCCATGGCTGAAAAAGAAGTCGGGGACTGGGGAGGCCGTGTCGGTGACTCCCTGCATTCCGGGATGGCCCAGTACTGAGGAATGGGCGCCCGTAGCCACTTTCCTGGCTACGCTGGCTCCGCCAGAAGCATGGCCTGAAATAGATGACGGGGTGGCGATGACCCCCCAGGCAATTGACACGGCTGTGCGCGGGTTGCCATGGAAAACGGCATCAGGTTCTTCTCGCAAATTAGCGGGGAGATTGGGATGGTTGTTACCTACTGGTCTTAGAGCTTTTCACCGTGAAAATGTTGCATTACGGAGTAGAGTGAGAGAATTAGAGAAGGAAGTCCGGACTTTACAGGATGCAAAGGTGATTGCGCATGAAGTAATTACTATTCAAGCAGAGCGGTGCTATGAGTTGCAAGATAACGTAGAGCGGTTGGTAGCGCGTATTGCTAATAAACGAAGGGATAAATATGGAAATATTGAGAGTGAATCCTCGGACTCTGAGATTGAGTTTGAATTTGATCCGGACTTAAAAGGCAGGGAGGTGGTGGAAGCACGACCCCTCATACAAATGATGGGGCAGCAGGAACAAGCGGACGGGGGAGTGCAGGTCACACGTACTTACACTCCGAAAGAATTAAGGGAGTTTTTAGAGATCTATCAGCAGAAGAGCGGGGAAGGCATACTGGCATGGATTTTGAAAGCTTGGGACAGTGAGGCTGCCTCTATTCATTTATTAGCAGGTGAAAAAGATTTATTAAGCCCTATAGCCCATGATGATCAGATACAGCGGAGATATGCTCAGTTGCAAAGTGTCAGGGGCCCTGATGGGCGAGCCATTATTGCACCTCCGCTGTATCAGTGGTTGTGTGCAGCAGTTTTAACAGCATATGCAGAACCTGTTGAATTAGTGTCGTCCCTTGTAAGCTGGTGCACATGGGAAGAAGGTATTAATTTGGTGCGGCAGATGGGGATGGCTCATGCGTTAGTTACGGGATCTAGTCCAGACAGTACACCCGTAACGAGAAGTATCAAAATGCAGTTCTTGAGAGGAGCGCCTGCCTCACTAAAGCCCCTCATTATATCATCAGTGACAAATGCTACGAGTAATATAGGTGCCCTAGCAGATACCTTAAGGGAAATTGGGGCTGTAATTTCAGGGCCATCTGTTCAGGTGGTGAATAAAAGAAAGCCGGCAAAAGCAAAGGGGGTTACAGCACGGGTGACAAGAAAACAAATGTGGAATGATCTTATACAAGCCGGCATCCCACGATCAGAAATAGACGGGATCACAACATCAGAAATGTTCCGCAAATGGCAAAAGTTAGCATTTACGCGAAAAAGCCGACCACCCCCAGCCCCACCACCAACTCCGCGCCCACCCTCCGCCCCTCCTGCCACCGCAATGCACGACACTACTTGGCAAATGAACTATAAAGTGGCTGTCTTGGGGCGGGGGTGGGGGGGTTTACATGTATTAGCTCTGGTGAATACTGGAGCTGAAGTTACTGTATTGCATAGTATTCTTAATGATAAAGATGCCACATCACAGATCTGTGGATTGGGGGGAAATCTGACCCCCGCCCTCCAAGCTAAGGTGACCTTAACAATAGAAAATGCTACACCATTTACTGCGACTGTGTTAATTTCCCCAATTAAAGAATATTTCTTGAGTATTGGTATGTTGACAGGACAAACAGTTGAAACTTTAAATGGTTGCTTCTGCTTTGGAACTTCGCAAGCAGGAGTTGCTATTCGATCTATAACTGTCTTGCGTGCATTCCCGAAGTGGGATCCTGTTGTGCTGCCTGTGCCTGCCAAGGTGTTAACAGTAAAAACAGTATTGTATTCTAGGGGGGGAGGAGGAAATTACCCAAACCAGATGGCACTTGGAGAATGACTGTATATTACAGAGAATTGAATAAAGTCCCCCACCCCCCCACCCCATGCAGTTACTGTACCAGACACGGTTACTCTTATAAAAAAAAAATAACCAGCAAAAGTTTACAACCCTGGAGAGTGGTGATAGACCTTGCTAATGCTTTCTTTTCGCTAGCCATTGCTTCAGAAAGCCAAGACCAGTTTGCCTTTACCTGGCAACAAAAACAATGTACTTTCCAAGTTTTTGCCTCAGGGATACAAACACAGTCCCTCCATCTGCCACCAAATGATAGCAGCTGATGTTGCCCTATGGTCAGGTACTGTTACTATTTATCATTATATTGATAATCTATTGATTATGGCAGAGTCACAACAAGAAATCGCAGCTGCGGCGGGCAGAAAAGGCGGCACAGACTCTGAGATCGAGGATGCAAGGGCCTGAAGCCGAAAGGCCTACGTTTTGTTTTGGTGTTTTTTTTTTATTGTTATTCTACTACCCTATTTAACTGCTGTAATGCAGGAGCCGGACTATGCAGTTCAAGATAACAACAACCATTCCCTGTTTTCAGCTCTGTGTTCAGAACCGACCTTCAACACATGTTTACTTCTTTCATGCCTCAAAAGGCCCTGTGAACTGGTCTCGGCTCCTTTATCTTAGAAGCAAGCAAAAACTATTCTCAATGCAGTGTTCCCAAGCAAATCTTCTGCTCCCCAAGTAAAGCACAGCTGTTTGCAGGCCGAGGGTCTTCCACAGCAGCAGCTGCTGAATCACTGAAAGTGCATTTAAAGGACCAAGGCTGGGCAATTAATTCAAGAAAATACAGGGCCCTAGTACCACCATACAATTTTGGGGAATAGATTGGCATGTACTTCTCCTCTTATTTTACATCTTTTGTTGATATTGGATTCTCGAGTTCTTGTATTTCAGGCATCTTCGACGACTACCTGTACCTTATCTAGAGGAGATGGCATTGGAACGGTTTTATTGGTGTCACAAACCCAACATCGGATTGAAGTTCAATCTGAAAAAAGCACATGCCCTGGATACATTTCTGCAAGGCCAACATGTAAATACTTAGATTTTGTGTAACTAACTCATCTGCTTTTTATATTAAGGGAAGATCAACAGCTGCAGATCTTTTAAAGATGTGTTTCATTAGCATGCCAGTAGCTGTATTATACAATTATATTATGCTAAGTGATTGTGATATTAATGTTTTTTCATTTGCTATTTTTTCTGAGTAGGTAACGACTGCATGCCAATGAACATTACAACATTGTTTGACAATGGACTGTTTCCTCCTCCAACACCATAAATGCAACCTCAACATCACTGATGAACCAGCCAGCACAGAGGACAACATTCAACATCTCCAGGGCTTATAACATCCAATGGAACAATCTACTGATGGTGCCTGGCTGGCTGAGTGGTTTCATTGCCTGACAGGATAACTGGGACACTTGATTTACAGTATTATTCTATAGATATATATGTCTATTCCTTTTCCTATATGTATTTATTGTGTGCCTCTGTATATTACTCTGTTCTATACCCAGCAAGCCCAAATGTACACGTCCAGCTTTGTACTCCCCAGGAGAAGCGGTCTCTTGAGCGAGGGGGTGGAATGTGGGAATATAACGGAAGATTGGCGAGGAGGATTGTAAACACGCTCAAGCGACTTGCACCTGGGGTGTCGACAAACACATATATCATACTAGTAACTGTTGTTTAGTCTTGTGTGCTGGACAAGTAGAACATCTGCCTTCAGATAACATAGGCCTGTGATAAGACTCAGGGGCACCTAACTGTTCATGCCTGAGATTCCTGCCCTGCTGTGAGAAAGATCAAAGCGCAGTGGAAAACTGCCGCCTGCAAGAAACCCTTAATATAAAGGCGAAAGCAGCAGGCCCGGAATCTCTCTCACTCTCTCTCTAGCAGGAACCGAGCTCCGCGGTGCCTGCGTCCCCGCTTGCGTGCCTTTGCCCCGGGTGCTGCTTCGGAGATCCCCCGGTTTGCGAGGTAACGGGAATAAATTTGCTCTTTGCATTTTATCCGTGGTCTTGTGGCTGTTCCTGCGTCCTGCCTGTGTCGGCTCACACATAGTCTCCCTCCTTTTCCCAATTCCCTTTCTTGGTTGAGGAAGGGACATTGGGTGGTAGAGCAACTGCTTATTGTTTAGCCCTGGGTGTGGGCTAAATGGAGGCAGTTTGTTTGGTGCCCAATGTAAATAGCTCACCTGGGAGAACTGTAGAATTTTGATCTAAGAGTCTCAGAGGGTGGAAGTCTTCACAGATTTGACTGCTTTTGTTATGAGCATTTGTTATGTTGGTGTCAGTAGCATAGTCACTGGGTGGGATGCTCTGCTGTTGGTGTTTAGAGTTGCTTTTGGGGTGGCTAATCAAATGTGTGGCTTTGCCACTGTTTGTTACTGGTTTTGTGTGGTTTATCACTTCTGGGTGTGGACTTAGAGGTATCACTCTGCTATGTTGTTTGGCATTAGTTTATGGTATTACAAATTCTTTTGTAGCTGTGCCCACTTCTGATTTCTATGGAATGGGAGTGGGTGACTTGTCCTTTCCTTGTCCCTCGAGGCTGATTTCAGTGGCTTTTGAGAATGTTGAATACCCTTGGGATGTTTCAACCACCATGCTCATATTGTTAGGCCTTTTGAATGTCTTTCGGTTCTTGCTCTTGCTTAGAGAAGAACATCGGTATAAGGGTGGATATAGCACAGCTGCTGCAACCACTGTAATGGGCCCTGGAGCAGCCCTGGCCCCTACACCAGGCACCACAGCAGCTCCAGCCCCTATGACAGACACCGCAGCTGCCCCAGCACCCACAACTGGAATCACAGATACTCAGACCCTGCCAGTCCCTACAGCAGGCACCCCGGCTACCCCAGAGGCTATTCAGATCTCTGCACTGGGTACTGCAATTGCTCAACTCCAGGAAGCACTTGCTGCGATTACCCAGACTTTGATGACAAGTGCTTCAGCTAATCAGCCCCCAGTGATGAGTGGTGCAGCTAACCTAGGGATTCAAGCAGTGCTGGTATCGGTCGCCCCTGTACAGAAGACAAAATACACAAAACAAGCAGGTCATGAAGGCCTACCAGGGACATCAAAGCAGGATGAGCCAGAGGTAACCACTCGATCCCTATCCCTCAGTGAGCTGCGAGATATATGTAAAGATTACAGCTGTCATGAAGGCGAACAACTTGTTACTTGGCTGCCCTGCTGCTGGGATAATGGAGCCGATGGTTTCAAGTTGGAGGGTAGAGAAGCCAAGCAGCTGGGACCAATGGCTAGAGAAGTGGGTATTGATAGGGGTCTTGCAACTGGTGCACAGCCCCTCCCTCTCTGGAGGCAACTCCTGCTAAGTGTAAGGAACAGGTATCCCTTTAGGGATGGTGTCATATACTACCCAGGCAAGTGGACAACCATTGAGAGAGGTGTTAAGAATCTGAGGGAAATAGCTGTGCGGGAGCTGATTTTTGAGGGCCTGGATGAGCCACAGACACCAGTAGATCCAGATGCACTCAAAGTTACCAGATCCACATGGCGCATGTGGGTACTGAGCGCACCACTGTCATATGGCAACACATTAGCATTATTCAGCTTGGGAGATGCCGACGCACCAATGGTGGGCGTCATAGATAATTGGATGCAGTAATATGCAGACCATCTCTTTTCCTCCCCATGGGCCAGCGTGTCCGCTGTGGAAACAGTCTGACAAATCCGCAGAACTGCTCGGTGAGGTGTTGGAAAAATTGTCCCAGATGAAGGACAGACCCCGCTCCCCGTGTGCACTGACGAATGTCTCAGCCATCAGGAGACGGCGTTCCTCTGCGAGACCTGCTCGGGAGAGATGGTACACATCACAAGACACCCTGTGGTTTTCCCTGGGTGACCATGGAGAAGACATGAGAAAATGGGATGGAAAACCTACCTTGGCTTTACAGGCACATGCACGTGAGTTGCAAGGTGAACCAATTAGGAATGGGGCTTCTTCCAGGGAACTTGTTGCTCCAGTTTCCAATGGGAAGCTCTCCAGACAGTGTAGATGGGCTTCGGATCCCTATTTACCAGACGTGAGTAATGGGGATCAAATCTACATGAGCTGCTAGAACCAAGATGTTGATAACTGATGCAATGTTCGGGATTAGAGGGGCCCTGCCTCCAGCCAGGTGGAGGAGAGGGACAACTGTGGTTTTTGGACTGTGTGGTTTTGATAGCCTGGCACATCAGAACCACAGCAGTATAAGGCTCTAGTGGACACTGGTGCACAATGCACCCTAATGCCCTCAAACTGTAAAGGGACAGAATCAATTTCTATCTCTGGCGTGACAGGGGGCTCCCAAGAGCTGACTGTCTTGGAAGCTGAAGTGAGTCTGACTGGGACTGAGTGGCAGATGCACCCTATTGTGACTGGCCCACTGTCGTTATATTTGTCACGGCGGTCAAATAAAAACAGGAGACAGAAGGATAGTTTCAAGCAGGCAGCAAAGCAAGAGCAAAAGCAAAAGAGCGCCTGCGTTTATTTTACTCCATTTTTTTATATCTTCCCTCCTCTAGCTGGCTAGCTTTATGATTGGTTGCTCTCGCTGTTCACGCGCCCGACCACAACCGCTGATTGGCCGTCACGCGCCGGCCACGAGTCCATGGTTGGCAGCTGGAATGTCACTCCGTATCTTGTTTTTCTCACATCCTGTTTTCTTGCTAAATTCCTCTTCACTCTCAGGTTTAACCGTTTCAAGGACACAGCTCCATTCCTTCAAGGTCAGGGCCGCCAGCAGCCCAGTCCAATCCCACGATTCCCCCTTTTTGTTTTTCAACCAAAAAGGCCGTGTTTATCATCCATTGCAGGGCCCTTTGCAAACAAGAAAACAAACACGGTAACACGAGCATGATGATACAAACTACAAACAATCCCATAAGTCCCATCTTTATCAATCCTGTCAGCCATCCCCCAAATCCTAGGTGACCCAGCCAGTCATCTAAGAACCCATGACCATCTCGTATTTTCTGCGTTGTGTCCATTAGTTCTTTGATTTGCTTATGAATTGATTTGGAGTGATCGTTCAGATCCATACAACACATTCCATCAAAATCCTGACACCCACGACCATGCGCTAATAATAAAAAGTCTATAGCAGCTCTATTTTGCAAGGTAGCATGTCGAATACTATCTATCTACATCATTGGCTAATGCTTCTAAAACTCTAGAAGTTTGGTTAGCTCTTTTTGCAACCTAGCAAGCTAAATTTCGCAGTTGCGTCAACCCTTGGGCAGCATCGTTGCATTCTATCCCTATGGTAGTGACACTTTTTTTTTTTGCCTGGCCTGATGTAGGTTAGTATGGTTAGTATGACTTTTTGCGTAGGCATTAGTAGACTTAATTTGCTTACGGTACACAGACCTCCCACCTTCTTACTGGGCAGCCCTGGCCAAGCCCTATCCCCACAAATTAGGAATAAACCCTTTGGTAATTTTTGCTTTCAGATCCGTTTAAGGGGACCCCCACTAGGCATGTATGAAAGGGTTGTTCAGGCTGAGCTAAGGAGGCACAAAACTGCGTCTGGTTCAGGCTCCGCATCAGAGTCACCCAAACGTTGTGACTCCCCTCCCAAGGTGTCGGCAGAAGGACTGTGTCGGCTGGTGTCCTCTTGTCAGCTCCAGGATCCAAAGCAGGCTTAACACACCTGCTGGGAAACCACCGCGGCCCTGCATCTGTGGAGACACAAGCATACCCACGTACCCGGGTAATTAAATCCCATGGGCCTGTCCACTTTCCCGTTTGCAGGTCTTGTGCTAAAACCTTTGCCCTGGCAAGAGGATCGCCTCCCTGCAAAGACAAAAAATGAGAGATAATTACAGGACACTCTTTCCCGGTTGGCACAGTTAAATGATTCAATGTGTACACAGCCTTCCATAGGCGAGCGTGCGGGGTCTCAGAGCTCATTCCCCCTTTTTGTTTTTCAAGAAGTTGCTTCAGAGTGTGGTGCACTCGTTCCACAATGGCCTGGCCGGTCGGGGAATGAGGAATGCCGGTAACATGTTCCACCCCCCAGGAGGCGAGAAATCGGGCCATGCGTGCAGACACATACACCGGCCCGTTGTCCGTCTTAATACGTTTCGGAATCCCAAGGGCAGCCCAGGCTTGCCGAAGATGTGAGATGGCGTCGATTGCTTTCTCGCCGGCCTGGGCTGATGCCCACACGACCTTAGAAAAAGTATCCACAGAGACGTGAACATATTGTAGGCGACCAAAAGAGGGAATATGTGTTACGTCCGTCCGTTTGCCACAGGTCCAAGGCTTGGCAGCCGCGCGGGTTAACCCCGCGTGGAAACACCAGCCTGGGTCCTAGGCGTTGACACTCCGGACAAGCGGCGGTGATAGATTTCGCGTCTGCAGAAGAGATCTTGAATTGACGGACTAACGCCCGAGCCCCTTGGTGAAAAAACTGGTCAGAGAGAAACGCTTGATGAACTAGGTCTGGCACTGGAGGGGTCCAAGCGGGGGCTGCGAGGGCGTCGGCACGCGCGTTCCCTTCACATATGAATCCTGGCAGACCGGGTGTGGCTGCGAATATGCAAGATATAATACCTATGCATACGTCGGTTCACTACAGTCCATAGCATTTTTAGCAACGAAAATAATTGTTCTGAGTTTACCTCTTTGAGCAGCGCACGATCAACACGCTGCGCAATGTCTGCTACATAAGCAGAGTCCGTAACAATGTTTACAGCACAATGCGAAAATGTTTTAAAAGCAACAAAGGCAGCACTAAGTTCAACCAATTGAGGTGATCCCTGTACTAAATGCACCAATTCCTGCCATTGCCTTCCGTCATACCAGGTAACTACTGCTTTTCCCGATTTTCCAGAGCCATCAGTAAAGACCGTGGGGCCTTGTACTGGGCTATCCGCTGCCAGCGGCTTTTGAATCACTTGTAACTCTGAATGACCTTGTAATAATTTGTGACTGGGAAGATGATAAGGTACCTGCCCTTCAAATCCTTCCAGGGCCAATTGAAATGGTAAACTGTTTGCCATACACCAGCTTACATAATCGCGTTCAATGGGAATTATCAGTCGACCGGGGTCTCGGCCCGTGAGTTGAACGCATCATGTGCGTCCTTTCTTGATTATTTTCGATATCAGCTCAGTCTGAGTGCTCGCTGT
The DNA here is from genome assembly GCF_013368605.1 of Nyctibius grandis. Lineage (NCBI taxonomy): Eukaryota > Metazoa > Chordata > Aves > Nyctibiiformes > Nyctibiidae > Nyctibius > Nyctibius grandis. The sequence goes on from NW_027167472.1 coordinate 3,547,924, forward strand.
TTTTCGTGGTTGAACGGATAAAAACAGCCACTCTAGAACGTGTAGCGGATCCTGCCAGCGCTCATTCCACTGGCCCAGTAATCCCATGGGATGATAGTTGGCAACGGCTACATATAAACTTACTGGTGTCTCTAAATCCACACGATGTACCTTTTTCTGTCGCATACCATTGGCCACTTCCTCTAAAGCCAAGGTGCCTTCCACTGTTAATGACCGGGGAGACATCAAATCAGTGTCTCCTTTCAACAGGTCAAAGAGCGGCTTCAATTGAGCAGTCGGGAGGCCCAAGTACGGCCTTACCCAATTGATGGTCCCTAATAATTTTTGCACATCATTCAGGGTTTTGATGTTTACTCGGAATTGGATGGATTGTGGCTCAATTTTCTGATCCAAGACCTTAACTCCCAAGTACTTCCATGGGGCCTGCTGCTGAACTTTTTCCGGTGCTATACACAGCCCGAAAGTGGCCAATGATTGCCGCAGAACTGGATATACTTGTTGAAGTTCTGCTTTATCTGCAGCTGACACAAGAATATCGTCCATGTAATGATAACAGTAGACCTGTGGAAATTGCTCCCGTACTGGTGTCAACACCTTTGCTACATACCATTGACATATTGTGGGACTGTTTTTCATGCCTTGCGGTAATACCGTCCACTGATATCGTTGACAAGGCGCCATGTTGTTCCTACTAGGTATTGAAAAAGCAAATTTGCATTTGTCAGTTTCATGTAAAGGGATGGTGAAAAAACAATCTTTCAGATCAATAACCAAAATGTATAGTCTGCATCAATAACTCCTGGTAAAACAAATAGACCTTGCAAGGTTACACTAGAACGTCCGAGTAATAGTGCACTTAACCCGTTTCCAACGGGTCCCACGGCATTCATTGGTACCTTATGCACTCTGCTACTCTCTATTGTGATTGCGGTTGCTGTGGTAACATCCAGTCCGGCACTCCCTGCGGTTCAGGCTGCGAGTTGACTGCATAGGCCTGGAACTGGTTGGGAAGATTCATTTGTGTCAGCACGCGGTTTCCCCCCCGCGTTCTTTCTCCAGTTTCCCTGCACTCTGCAGCTGGTTGTTATCAGCTGACCTTGAGCATTATACTTAGACCTGCACTGCTTCTCAGAATGCCCCAGCTTCCCACAGCGATGACACATCAAAACAGAGTTACCTCCCCCACTCAGCTTCCACTTCTTAGGGCAGTTTTTCTTAAAGTGACCTTCTTGCCCGCATGTATAACAACGATGAGCTACCTTAACTGCTGCCGCAAATGGTTTTGCTAAATGCTCCATCTGAAACGTGGTGGTTCCTACTTTCCCGCAAGCATCCATTAGCTCGGTTAAGGTGGGGTTGCGGTTTGCCATCCCTGCAATAACTTTCCTGCAGTCCTCGTTTGCGTTGTCCTTCGCTAACTGTAACAACAACGCTTCTTTAGCAGCCCCGTTTAGCATTTGTTTTTCTAAGGCATCTCTCAACCTATCTAAAAATGACACGTATCCCTCACCTGGACCTTGTTTTATTGTGGTCCAAGATTGTTGAGGAGCACCGTTATCTGGGACCTGCAACAGGGCCTGGAAGGCCGGTTCTTTTCCCTGTTGCAGGATTAAAGGATGCAAGCGAGCTTGCAATTGGGGAGAATTCATCGGAGGATCTCCCATCAACTGCGGTATCCCGGCCCCAAAATGGGGATCATCATCTTGTGGATATTCCAAATTCATCAGTGCCTGTTCGTTAGCAAATCGCCTCCAGTTTGCCTCAAAAAGCAACATTTGCATAGGGGTCAGTATCACCTGAGCAATCGCACGGCAGTCGTGGGCTGTCAAGTCTCCCATAAAAATACTACGCAATAACGATTGAGCATAGGGCGAGCCCAGACCATGTTGCATACATGTAGCTCTTAACTCCTTAATCACGTCCCAATTAAATGGCTCCCACTCGGGTGGGCTGTTCCCATCCCCTCGATATACCGGGCAAGCCAATAGCCCGCCACCCATAGCAGCCGCGGCCCCGAAATCACCGTCCACAAGTGTGTGCTCTCTTAATTTTCTCCAGAACTTGGCTGGGTCCGGGCCAGACACAGTAACCTGGACTGGCTGCAGTGTGAATAACTCCTCCATGCTATCGCCTGACTTTCCCGACCCTCGGGCTCTGCAGCAATTATGTCCCGCTTCCACCTCTTCAGAAAGGTCTATTAAGGGTGGCTCAGTCTCAGATTCGGGTAACGGGATGATAGAAGGATCAATGGTGTTCCGCTGCTGTTCTCTGGGCGGTGCGGGGGGCTCTGGCGGCGCGGAGGGCGGTGGGGGGGGCTTTGGCGGCGCGGAGGGCGGTGGAGGCGGGGGGGGGCTCTGGCGGCGTGGAGGGCGGTGGGGGGGGCTTTGGCGGCGCGGAGGGCGGTGGAGGCGGGGGGGGGCTCTGGCGGCGTGGAGGGCGAAGTCACTGTGAGAGGAGCTGTAGCCGCCTCAGCCGCCGCCTTTGCCTCTCTGTCCGCCTTCATTTGCTCCAGTGAGTCTATAACTAATCTCCACGTCGTCAACGACGCAGTGGCAATCTTGTCCCCTCTTGAGGCAGCTTCAAACAGAGACGTTTCAGCGCTTTGCCACGTACTAACTTCGAAAGCAGTCTGCGCCGTAGCTGGCAAATTATTCTTTTTACACCACACCAGCAATGTTCTCAGGACATTCTCCTCATACTTGATGCCCCTCCTTTCAAGTATGCTTATCAGTATCGTTAGTATGGAATTTTCCTCGGCTGAAATTTTAGCACCCATGTTAATTAGTCCCCAAAGGCTCACCTCTCCAGGTGTCTGTTACAGTGGTCCGGACCTCAGGCTCATTCCGCCTGTCTCAGCTACGTTGGGCACCGCCATCACAGCTCATCATCCGCGGTCTCTTAGCACCTCTAAATGCTCCGGTCGTTCCTCACACGCCCCGGTCGTGCCTCACACGGGGCACCATTTGTCGTTATATTTGTCACGGCGGTCAAATAAAAACAGGAGACAGAAGGATAGTTTCAAGCAGGCAGCAAAGCAAGAGCAAAAGCAAAAAGAGTGCCTGCGCTTATTTTGCTCCATTTTTTATATCTTCCCCCCTCTAGCTGGCTAGCTTTATGATTGGATGCGCTCACTGTTCACGCGCCCAACCACAACCACTGATTGGCCGTCACGCACCGGCCACGAGTCCGTGGTTGGCAGCTGGAATATCACTCCGTATCTTGTTTTTCTCACATCCTGTTTTCTTGCTAAATTCCTTCAAGGTCAGGGCCGCCAGCAGCCCAGTCCAATCCCACAGCCCACATGCCCCATGCATTCTTGGTATAGATTACCTGAGAAGAGGGTATTTCAAGGACCCGAGGGGGTACTGGTGGGCGTTGGGTGTAGCGGCTGTGGAGACGGAAGAAATTAAACAGCTGTCTACCCTGCCCAGCCTATCGGAGGACCCTTCTATTGTGGGGTTGCTGAGGGTCGAGGAGCAAAAGGTGCCCATTGCTACTAGAACGGTCCACCGATGGCAATATCGTACTAATAGAGACTCACTGATCCCCATCCATGAGCTGATCCGTGAACTGGAGAACCAAGGAGTTATCAGCAAAACGTGTTCCCCCTTCAACAGTCCCATAGGGCCAGTATGAAAGTCTAATGGGGAGTGGAGACTAACTGTGGACTATTGTGTCCCGAATGAAGTCACACCACTGCTGAGTGCTGCTGTACAGGACATGTTAGAGTCCATTATGAACTGGAGTCACAGAATGAACTAGGTTGGAAGAGACCTCTGGGATCATCGAGTCCAACCATTGCCCTGACTCCACCATGTCAACTAGACCATGGCACTAAGTGCCATGTCCAGTCTTTTCTTAAACATATCCAGAGATGGTGACTCCACCACCTCCCTGGGCAGCCCGTTCCAATGTCTAATGACCCTTTCTGAGAAGAAATGCTTCCTAATGTCTAACCTCAACCTCCCCTGGCGAAGCTTGAGGCTATGTCCTCTTGTCCTATTGCTAGTTGCCTGGGAGAAGAGGCCGACTCCCACTCCACTACAACCTCCCTTCAGGTAGTTGTAGATTGCAATAAGGTCACCTCTGAGCCTCCTCTTCTCCAGGCTAAACAGCCCCAGCTCCCTCAGCCATTCCTCGTAGGTCATACCCTCCAGACTCTTCACCAGCTTGGTCGCCCTCCTCTGGACTCGCTCCAACACCTCAACATCTTTCTTGAAGTGCGGGGCCCAGAACTGGACACAGTATTCAAGGTGCAGCCTCACCAGTTCTGAGTACAGGGGGACGATCACTTCCCTAGATCGACTGGCTACACTATTCCTAATAGAGGCCAGGATACCATTGGCCTTCTTGTCCACCTGGGCACACTGCTGTCTCATGCTGTCGATCAGCACCCCTAGGTCTCTTTCCGCCGGGCCGCTTTCTAACCACTCTTCCCCCAGCCTGTAGCGCCGCATGGGGTTGTTGTGGCTGAACTGTAATACCTGGCACTTGTTCTTGTTGAACTCTTGTCTTGTCGAGTCAAAGGCAGCGAAGTGGTATGCCATGACTGACATTGCAAATGCGTTCTTCTCCATTCCTTTGGCAGCAGAGTGTAGGCAACAGTTTGCTTTCACCTGGAGGGGCATCCAGTACACCTGGAATCGACTGCCCCAGGGGTGGAAACATAGCCCCACCATTTGCCATGGACTGGTCCAGACTGCACTGGAGAAGGATGGAGCTTCAGAACACCTACAGTATATTGATGACATCATTGTATGGGGTAATACAGCAGGAGAAGCTTTTGAAAAAGGGGAGAAAGTCATTCAAATCCTTCTAGAAGCTGGTTTTGCCATCAAATGAGCTAAGGTTAAGGGACCTGCAAAAGAGACCCAGTTTTTAGGAATCAAGTGGCCAGACGGCTGTTGTCAGATCCCCATCGATGTAATTAACAAAATAACAGCCATGTCTCCACCAACTAGCAAAAAGGAGACACAAGCTTTCTTAGGCGTAGTAGGCTTCTGGAGGATGCGCATTCCCCATTACAGTCAGATTGTGAGCCCTCTCTAGGCAGTGACTCGGAAGAAGAATGACTTTAAATGGGGCCCTGAGCAACAACAGGCTTTTGAGCAAATTAAAGAAGAGATAGTCCATGCAGTGGCCCTTGGGCCAGTCCGGACGGGACCAGATGTAAAGAACATCCTCTATACTGCAGCCAGGGAGAACAGTCCTACCTGGAGCCTCTGGCAAAAGGCACCAGGGGAGACTCGAGGTCGACCCCTGGGGTTTTGGAGCCGGGGATACAGAGGATCAGAGGACCCTTATACTCCAACAGAAAAAGAGATACTGGCAGCCTATGAAGGAGTTTGAGCTGCCTCAGAAGTAATTGGCACTGAGGCACAGCTCCTCCTGGCTCCCCGATTGCCAGTGTTGAACTGGATGTTTAAAGGACAGACCCCCTCTACACATCATGCAACTGATGCTATGTGGAGTAAGTGGGTTGTATTGATTACTCAGCAGGCCCGAATCGGGATCCTCAGTCGCCCAGGAATTCTGGAATAATCATGGACTAGCTGGAAGGGCAAGTTTTTGGAATGTTGCCAGAGGAGGAGGTCATGCATGCTGAAGAGGTCCCACCATACAATAGACTGTCAGAGAATGAGAAGCACGGTGCCTTGTTCACTGATGATGGATCTTGTCGTATGGTAGGCAAACAGCAAAGGTAGAAAGCTTCTGTGTGGAGTCCTACACGGCGAGTGGCAGAAGCGGCTGAGGGAGAAGATCAGTTGAGTCAGTTTGCAGAAGTAAAAGCCATCCAGCTGGCTCTAGATATTGCTGACCGAGAAAAATGGCCAGTACTTTACCTGTACACTGACTCATGGATGGTAGCAAATGCCCTGTGGGGATGGCTGAAACAATGGAAGAAAAGAAGCTGGCAGCACAGAGGCAAACCCATCTGGGCAGCTGAATTGTGGCAGGATATTGCTGCCCGATTGGAGAAGCTGGTTGTGAAGGTATGTCATGTAGATGCCCATGTGCCCAAGAGCAGAGCCACTGAGGAACAACAAAAGAACTAGCAGGTGGATCAAGCTGCTAAGATTAAAGTGTCCCAAGTAGCTTGGATTACTCCTGTCTCAAGCAAAGGCAAACCTATGCGTGGAATTGATTTTGCTCAAGGACCTGGGTGCACGTGGTGGATGATGCAGGAGGATGGGAAAGTTAAATGTGTACGCCAAGGAGATTTGATTCTGGGCGAAAATAGCTAATGACTTGAACTGTATGATGCTAAGTGTCATTTATTACAGTAAGAATCACCCCAGACCGTGAACATGGGCTGCACCAGATAGACCAGCTGCAAGATCAAGATGCAACACATCATCCTGCTGTGCCCAACTTCAACAGTCCATCACGTTGTATTGAGGCCTGGTCCCGATCTGCCAACTGAGTGAATCCCCCACCAATGTTTTTCCTGCCCTGGGAGACTATTATGAGAAATGGAACCCACGTGTTTGGACTGAAATGATTCAATGGACTTCTTGGAGAGATGGCCCATGGACTGGAGAGAGTATCTGTGTGCATAGGTGGATGTTTACGTATGTTGAGGGATGGGGACAATACTAGTGACTTGATTGTAAATCATATAGAATAAGGGGTGGAATCCTGTCCTCGTTTCATTGGGATTTTGTTTCAGTTTGTGGCCAGCCATGGTGATCAGGGCCATTAGCAGCTAAATCCAGAGCAGCTGACCCAGGCTGGCCCACAGGTGTATTCTATATCATTAACAATCAAGTTCACTATAAAAGGGAGGGCTTGGGGAAGAGAGGTGGGTATGTTTTTGTTTCCTTCCCCCCTTTTTTTCATTGCTGATGATTTGTATTCATGGACAACCTGCTGCAACTCTGTAGCTAAGTGTACTTTTGTGTTTTGTGTCAGCATTTATATTGGTTTCTTTATTAAATCTGTTTAATTTTAACCCACGAGTCTCCCTCTTTTTCCCACTTTCCTTTCTTGGTTGGGGAAGGGACATTGGGTGAGAGAAAAAGTGCTACTGTTTAGCTTTGGGTGTGGGCTAAACGAAGACAACAGGTAAGGGCAGCCTGCATCTTTCTTGATCTGGCAGTGTCTGCATTCTAAAATGAACAGGGTCCCAAGTGAAAGTCAAGACTAAATTGCAGGGGAGGAGGGAGGGGGTAGGAGAAAACTACACGTGTAAATAAAGGTGTTAGTTATCTTTTCTTCCCTGGGGTTCTTTGAAATAATTTTTAAAGCAATTTATTATTATTCACTAATCTCAAAACTATACTGTAAACTTGCAGGGTGTATTAATTTTCACTTTTAAACTTGATCATTTTTTTTTAAATTTTTTTAATGCTTTATGCCTTTCCTCTCAATTCAGTCTGTATTCATGCACTCTTCATTCACACCTGAGGAGAAAAAAAAAAAAAAAAAATCTGTTCTAAGTGATGAATGTGAGCAGCCATAAAGGTGGCCTGGTTATAAGGGGGAAAATTACTGAAAAGAGAAATGCAGAGGATAAAGCCTCCGTGTCCTTGTTAATTATGGAATCCTGTGAACCCATGGTTACGATCTCTCTATACCCACAGTCCAGGTAACCTTTTAGGTAGTGACATTAATATCTTTCTGTTAAGGCAGACTTCAGCTCAAATGAGATGACTGAATGTGGAAGTCTATGGTCTAATTTCCATGCTATCAAAAATACTTTAGTTTTAAAAAAAACCCCTACTGTTTTGAACATCTCTACAAGAGATAATATTATTGGATCTGATCAGGGCCATTAGCAGTTCAATCCAGGGTGGCTGGCCCACAGGTGTGTTCTATAACATTAATGTCAGGTTCACTATAAAAGGGAAAGCTTGCTGGGGAGGGGTGGGGCTCATTTTGCTTTGTTCTCTTCTGCTCTTCATTTTTCTCCTTCTTAATGATTGTTATCCCTGGAGTGATATGCCACAACTCTGTGGGCTAAGTATAATTTTGTGTGTTTTGTATTAGCCTTGATATTGGTTTATTTTATTAAAGTTGTTTGAATTTAACCCATGAGTCTCCCTCCTTTTCCCAATTCCCTTTCTTAGTTGGGGAAGGGACATTGGGTGATAGAACAACTACTTATTGTTTAGCCCAGGGTGTGGGCTAAACAAAGACAGTGAGTAACATCAATCTCTATAATTAATTATCAAACTAACTTTGAGCTATGTTTTATTAAAGGATAATGATAATTAGTAATAGCTGTAGCTCTTATAGTGTGTAGTAGATATTCTGATTGAAGTCCTTTAGCCTAATCATATCATTATCAATTATAATAAAATTTGTACTTTGTTCCCATATCTGGTTTGCCATCTTTAACCCCATGGGATGGCACCCACAGCCTACTCACTGGCGGGGTGGGGTGAGAAGCAGAAATGGCCTTGACTCTGTGTAAGTCCTGCTCAGCAATAATGAAAACATCTCTGTATTATCAACACTCTTTTCAGCACAAATCCAAAACATAGCCCCATACTAGCTACTATGAAGAAAATTAACTCTATCCCAGCCAAAAGCAGCACACGTGTAATGGTCCTTTTTCCCCTCTGGCTGGCTGCCCTGTCAACAAATCACAAGCTGATGCACAAGTTAGTTAGTATAACTCATGTATTGTTAACATGACATGCAAACTTAATTCTAGTATGTGGTCCGAACTCTTGTAATAGTTCCCTCTCTTAGAAAGGTATGGACATATTCTCCCATAATTACAGGAGAGAATTCATAGAGTAGCTTACCCTGCTACAAGGAAAGCATTAGATAAAAAGCCTTTACTCCCCGGTCTTAGAGATATATAAGTATATGTGGCATCAGTAGGAGGTGTGTGGTTATTTCACATCTGTATGTTTTTAAATAAGGATGAGCAAAAGTAAGTAGCTGCTTTCTTAAAAGTACCTGTTTACTTGTTCTTCCAGTGCAGAATATAAAACCAACAAATGGAACTAGGAGGAACTGGATCCAAAACAAATAAAAAGGTCATTATTTCTGTCAGAGATACCAGAGCTATGAAATGCCCTGCTAAAATATGCAATCATGCAAAACATTTATTTGATTTCAAGGGAAGAGTGGACAAGTACTTTAAACATATATCCATATATATCCAGTCTGACTGAACCGGGCTAGCTTGATTGATAGATCCCCTGGTGTTAACTAACCAGGTGGCTGTCGGGTTCCGGATTTAAGGTCCGCCTCTAAAGCAAATCTAGAAATAAAATGCAGACAGCCCCCCCCCGTCCGCCCCCCCCCCCCCCCGAGAGAGGGAGAGAGAGAGACCCGCCTAATTAGTCAAAAAAGGAGCAAATCTAGAAATAAAATGCAGACAATCCCCATCCCCTGCTCCCCGAGAGAGAGAGAGAGAGACCCGCCTAATTAGTAATTCCAGTGCAGCCCACGTGCGGCGTGCCTGGTTCAATGCAGACAGCCCGCGCGCAGGGCCCGCCAAAAATATAAATAATTCCAGTGCAGCCCACGTGCGGCGTGCCTGGTTCAATGCGAACACCCGGTATGCTTAACCTGCCCGCAGGTAAAGCACCCCCAAAAAATCCTGACCCGAAATATTAAAGATTCGTGATCCTTGAGTTCAGACAAAGCACAACCGAGGCACGGTATCAACAAACTTGGCTCTGACTTTATTAGGTCCAACACTGAGGCAACTCAATATTCAAGGAAAAGAAAGAGAGAGAGATAAAAGAAAGAAAGAAACAGAGAAAACAGTTGAAAGAGAAAGAAAAAGAAAATATTCACCACCCTGAGATCCAGCGGCGTCCCGCTTCCTACTCGGAAGATGGCGGTGAGGGTCCCACGTGTTGAAGTGATCCAGCCTCTTTTATAGAGTTTTTCCGGCAGAGTCATGTGACTGGGAGCCGTCAGTCAACAGTTCGCACCAATCACAGGTCCGAAGGCGGGACATGTCCGGTTCCTGCGCCGTAGGATTGGCCCCTTGCCAGGCTGTCACCGGAGACACGCATCCGGAGGCGGGTGGAGGGCGGGCGCCTAGCTTATTGCGCCATCTTACGTTGCCAGGCTCAGGCATTCCAGGCAGCCGCCATAAGATGTCGCCCGAGCACGTGGTTTACGATTTCTGAGACAATGCTAAAAAGGAAGGGCCAGATTCCCACACCACCCCGTGGCTCAGAAATCATCAACATATAGTCAGTATTTCGATTCCAGGGGGTGTAGAAAAGGTCGATTCCAGGGGGTGTAGAAAAGTTAGGACAGAAAAAGATAACAGGTTAAAAGAAGGAAAAGGGAAGAGACAAGGAAATGTAGAAAGGTAAGGATAGAAAAAGATAATAGGTTTTGAAGAAAGACAAGGGAAGAGTAAAGCATACAAGGAAATAAAGATAAGTCCAATGACTTGTGATTGGTATCATTCTAATAAACAGAATGAGTCACCTCTTCTTCTTTACAGAAGTCTAACAACAACAATATCATCAATAATGATAAATAGCTTTTGATAAAGTTATAGTGCAACTATAACATGTAAACAAAATGAGAAAAAGTTATACAGTGTAAACACATTTCCATTATCATCAATTTTCAGGAAACAATTACAGTCATTTAACTTTGGCACAAACTCCTTCTTCTGTTAGCAGGTAATCGAGAACCAGCCAATCTTGATTGGCTCTCGAGCACCGCTGATTGGTTCATTGGTGTTTCAGGTTGCGGGTCCATAATACTCAATAATTCGTTGGGGATCATATAATTTGATTCCCAATTCTTAGCTGCCAATTTTTAGAAGTATGAAGCATATCATCCCAATATACCATACCCCAGCCCAATTTTTTGGTAGTATTTTGAATGCATGGTGCCCACAAAACCAATAATGACCTTTCAGGGTTCGCATCCCATTTGCAAAGGACTTGGCCATGATCTGGCAGGGCGGTAGTCCTTTGACTCAGATGGTTCCCAGGCCAAAGGGGTTCCCTGTCACACCACAGTTAATGCAATTAATTTAATTCCATCCCCATTTGCATTACCATGCTCCTGCTCATTGTTTCCAAACACAATTTGTACCTAATATTTCCCCAAAGTGAGTGTAATCAGTGGGGGACCAGAAAATCTTCTCCCACCAGGGACTGATTGTAGCACCCTCCCTTTTGGGTGTAACTAATACAATAGTGACCAGGAGCAGGGTGTTGCATAGGCCAAGATGAGGGTGATTCTTTTCACAATCCACTCATGAGCAAGAGAAATGGAGATCCACAATCAACTTTTCAGACCAAATGGTCCACCACACACCCAGCAATTAATAAGCTTAAAAGCTTGAGTAACCAATTTTCCCAACAACAAGAACTCATTTTCCCCATGTTAAACCTGAGAACAAGGAAGCAAGGTTCTCGCCGGGTAGGCTTTGAACAGTATAGGCGAGACAACATACAACTGCCCAAAACAATTTGTCAATAGTGATAAAGGCACATTGCAAAAATTATTAAGGCTATACAATTTAAAACTATACATTCAATCAAAACTTCCATTAAATGTTGCTTTCTTCTTCTGCTTCTCTGAACTTCTATCTTCCGACCTGCAAAGGAACAGAAAAAGAAACTTCTCGGTCCTATTAGTGGAAGGACCGGGTGAGGTTTTGGTTAACCATTGTCTGGTGGAATAAGCTGGGGTCTTGGGAGTGAGCAAAACCATTCTTTTAAGGCTTGGGTTATGCTTTCCCCAGCGACAGGCCAGCCCCGAGCCCGAGCCTTACAGTAAAGATCCTTGGCTCCCATATGTCCTCGTCTGATATGCAGCCACTCCAATAATCTCTCCCAATTTTCCATTACTGGTTCATTTTGTAAGGGAGCTGGACGAGACAATTCACCTGCTCCACCATTCCATCGACCAGCCAGACCATCACCGCCCTGATGAGAGGCCACCCAGGCTATGGCAAAATTCCCTCGTTTGGCAATTCTTAAAATGTCCTGCCACTTTTCCTTTTGCCATACCGGTATCTGGTTGACTTCCCACCCATTTTTCTCCCAGAAAGGAAGCCACTCGGTGCACTCCTTGGAGACAGTGAGAGAGTCAGTGTAGATGTAGACAGGAGAAGAAGATTGAGCCTCATGTTGGAAAACACTCCAAACAGCAATTAATTCACCCACTTGTGCACTACCTTCACCCTCTGTTATGATTTTCTCATCAGTCTGGGCTTGTAAAGCAGCAGCTCGATACTTCCACACTTTTGCCTCACGTTTGGCTGAGGCATCAGTGAGCCCGGTATTTGGTAATTGCTTGGAAAATGGAAGCACTACTTGTATGACAGGAGGTGGGAGGTTATTCTCATGATCTGGAGAGAATTCCTCCTGTATAGCTAATTTTTTAGGTGTGCCTTCTGATACGTTAAAGATGCTACAATAATGTTCAATTTGTGCATGCCATTTCTGTACAGAAGCTCGTTGTGCCACCCCGTCAGGGGGAGGGGTCCCTGCTATTTCCTTAAAGGGGCCTCTGAGAATGATTTGTTGCTGACGAATGGTGTGCTCAGCCACTAGTAGTGTAAGCTTACCACAAATAATTCTATTATCCACAACACTCTCCTTCGAGATGTACTATCTCTCTTTAAATTTATCAGGTTTGGGCGAGAGGGCCTCGCTAGAGGACACTTTGCCTCCATACGCCTCACATTTTTAGGTCCTGATTTCACTGGACCATGTTTCCACCCATAGTTAATCAATTCTTGAGCTACTTCCCCCCACGTCCACACTTTTTGTCCTGGGGTACGGCGATCCGGGGTTAAAACTCCAGTTAAAGCAGCTGTCACCCGTGCACTCTGAGGGGTATTTCTGATAGTACCTTGCAATTGAATTCCTAAGGGTTTCAATGAATCAGGCAAACCTCTAACCAGGGGAGTCATCCTCTCAGGATCTACCGGTATCATCATTGGGGATTCCTGCCTAAGCTTCAATTCCCGATCATACATCATTTGCAAACAAGCCGCCTTGTGCACATTCTCCACAAGCTGATCCACCGAGCCTGTAAGCGCAAGAGGATCTCCCCTCTCCAAGGGATTCAAACCTCCAGCCCAATAAGCTGCTCGCTGAGTGAGAGACCAAGGGGCTCTATTATCACCAGTAGTCAAAAACACTCCAGGTCCCCAATATCCCTCAGCTTCTCTTTCACTCAACGGAATCTGATCACCACCAGTCAATGACACTCTCCACACATACTCTGTCTCAGACTCCTTTGGACTGCGTGAAAAATCCCTTTTCAACTTAGCCAATTCAGTTGCTGTGTACGGCACCTCCTTAGTAACCATTTTAGGATTATGGTCCTCACTATCCTCATAAGCATATTCGACCTTAACCAGCGGTCGAAGGGGTTGCGTAGGACCCTGCGGTAAATCACATCGTGTCCCCGCTTCCTCTGGTTCCCCCTTACGGTACAAACCATCCCCTTTGTGATCATCACCAGGGGACGGGGCTGCATCAGCTGCCTGTGCACGACTCCGTCGCCCTCTGCAGTCACAAGCACGTAAGTTCTCCACAAAAGCCTCCTGCAAACACCTTACATTCTCCCGCTCATTCTCTACTTCATCCTGCAGAGTTTTAACCCTTTCCTCCAATTCACAGTTTCTTTCCTCTAAAGTTACCAACCGATCTTGCAACAACCGCACCAAAAGCTCTTTTGCCTGCGGCGTCTGTGCCGAGTCCTCCAACTCCTGCTCTTGCGTTACATCAAATGCACTCAGAATTGCACCCATCCTCTCTAGGTTATTGATACCTTCCGAAAACTCAAGGATCCTGCCGACTACGCCAATTTATAAATGTCGGGTTCCGGATTTAAGGTCCGCCTCTAAAGCAAATCTAGAAATAAAATGCAGACAGCCCCCCCCCGTCCGCCCCCCCCGAGAGAGAGAGAGGGAGAGAGAGAGACCCGCCTAATTAGTCAAAAAAGGAGCAAATCTAGAAATAAAATGCAGACAATCCCCGTCCCCTGCTCCCCGAGAGAGAGAGAGAGAGAGAGAGACCCGCCTAATTAGTAATTCCAGTGCAGCCCACGTGCGGCGTGCCTGGTTCAATGCAGACAGCCCGCGCGCAGGGCCCGCCAAAAATATAAATAATTCCAGTGCAGCCCACGTGCGGCGTGCCTGGTTCAATGCGAACACCCGGTATGCTTAACCTGCCCGCAGGTAAAGCACCCCCAAAAAATCCTGACCCGAAATATTAAAGATTCGTGATCCTTGAGTTCAGACAAAGCACAACCGAGGCACGGTATCAACAAACTTGGCTCTGACTTTATTAGGTCCAACACTGAGGCAACTCAATATTCAAGGAAAAGAAAGAGAGAGAGATAAAAGAAAGAAAGAAACAGAGAAAACAGTTGAAAGAGAAAGAAAAAGAAAATATTCACCACCCTGAGATCCAGCGGCGTCCCGCTTCCTACTTGGAAGATGGCGGTGAGGGTCCCACGTGTTGAAGTGATCCAGCCTCTTTTATAGAGTTTTTCCGGCAGAGTCATGTGACTGGGAGCCGTCAGTCAACAGTTCGCACCAATCACAGGTCCGAAGGCGGGACATGTCCGGTTCCTGCGCCGTAGGATTGGCCCCTTGCCAGGCTGTCACCGGAGACACGCATCCGGAGGCGGGTGGAGGGCGGGCGCCTAGCTTATTGCGCCATCTTACGTTGCCAGGCTCAGGCATTCCAGGCAGCCGCCATAAGATGTCGCCCGAGCACGTGGTTTACGATTTCTGAGACAATGCTAAAAAGGAAGGGCCAGATTCCCACAGTGGCTTGTGCCAAATGCTTATCCCAATTTTTAAAGCTTCCACCACCCATTGCTTTCAGGGTAGTTTTTAACAGCCCATTGCACCATTCAATTTTCCCAGAGGCTGGTGCATGATAGGGGATAGGATATATCCACTCGATGCCATGCTCTTTGGCCCAGTTCTCTGTGAGACTATTTTTAAAATGAGTCCCGTTGTCCGACTCAGTTCTTTCTGAAATGCCGTGTTACTACAAGATCTGCTTTTCAAGGCCCAAAATAGTGTTCTGGGCAGTGGCATGGGGCACAGAGTATGTTTCCAGCCATCCGGTGGTTGCCTCCACCATGGTAAGCACATAGCGTTTACTCTGGCGGGTTTGAGGGAGTGTGATATAGTCAATCTGCCAGGCCTCCCCATATTTATATTTCAACCACCGCCCCCCATACCACAAAGGTTTTAACTGCTTAGCTTGCTTAATTGCAGTGCACGTTTCACAGTCGTGGATAATCTGTGCAATAGCGTCCATGGTTAAGTCAAGTCTACCCCTCGGTCACGAGCCCATCTGTATGTTGCATCTCTCCCTTGATGACATGAAGCGTCATGGGCCCACCGAGCTAAAAACAGTTCACCTTTATGTTCCCAGTCCAAATCTATTTGGAACACTTTAGCAGCCTGATCTGCTTGTTGTTTTTTTTGATGTTCCTCAGTGGCCCGACTGTCAGGTAGGTGAGCTTCTGCGTGACGTACCTTCACGACTAGTTTCTCTAGCCAGGCAGCAATATCTTGCCACAATTCGGCAGCCCAAATAGGTTTACCTCTGCACTGCCAGTTTCTTCGCTTCCACTGCTTTAACCACCCCCACAAGGCATTTGCCACCATCCATGAGTCAGTATAAAGATACAGCCTTGGCCCCTTTTCTCGTTCAGCATTGTCTAGAGCCAGCTGGATGGCTTCTACCTCTGCAAATTGTCTTGATTCACCTTGTCCTTCTGTGGCTTCTGTGACTCATCGTCTAGGACTCCATACAGCAGCTTTCCACTTCTGATGTTTTTCTACAAGACGGCAGGATCCATTGTTGAACAGGGCATACTGCTTCTCATCCTCTTGATACCAGACGGTTTAGTAAGAGTAGGCCTCAGAGTAGGCTCTAAAAGGCCTACTCTGTGTTACCTTTACACAGAATCAACTTTCCTGTCAGTAATTTTCCTTTCAGCTAAAATAAAAGTATGTTCTGAAGCTAACTACACGTTTTGTAGATAGGGTCTGCTTATGGGACTGATAGAGTTATAGTTGTCAATGATTCTTGCTTGCGCTTAGTCTTAGAAAATCCAAGGTCTCTGTTAAATTCCTTGCTAATTATGAAGAAGGGCCAGAGATAAACGAGACTGTGAACAACAACTTTGTAGTGTCTAAATTAACTAACTTGATTCACAAACTCTGGCGCCAGAGGAAAGATAAGTCCAGTAAGAACCAGAACATCTCCTTGAAGCCACCTGCATGTGTCAACAAGAAGGCCTCTACCATGCTTGCGCAGAAGTGGGGTTATACAATAGAGAGCATAACTATGGGGGGATTACGACCACTAGAGACCCCCAGAGACCACCCAAGACCCCTTCCCCAATTTAGTACGCATGCGCAAAGACAATTACATAATGTATTAGCATACGCATAAGTTTCTTGGAATAGGTGGGCTTTTCTTGGAATTGTATGAATATTCATTTTTCTATAATGTATATAATGAGTGTGCTTTGTTCCTAGGTGGACATGTTAGGTGGAGTGATTCCCCCATGTCACATGTTAGGTGGGGGGGGCTTTGGCGGCGCGGAGGGCGGTGGAGGCGGGGGGGGGCTCTGGCGGCGTGGAGGGCGAAGTCACTGTGAGAGGAGCTGTAGCCGCCTCAGCCGCCGCCTTTGCCTCTCTGTCCGCCTTCATTTGCTCCAGTGAGTCTATAACTAATCTCCATGTCGTCAACGACGCAGTGGCAATCTTGTCCCCTCTTGAGGCAGCTTCAAACAGAGACGTTTCAGCGCTTTGCCACGTACTAACTTCGAAAGCAGTCTGCGCCGTAGCTGGCAAATTATTCTTTTTACACCACACCAGCAATGTTCTCAGGACATTCTCCTCATACTTGATGCCCCTCCTTTCAAGTATGCTTATCAGTATCGTTAGTATGGAATTTTCCTCGGCTGAAATTTTAGCACCCATGTTAATTAGTCCCCAAAGGCTCACCTCTCCAGGTGTCTGTTACAGTGGTCCGGACCTCAGGCTCATTCCGCCTGTCTCAGCTACGTTGGGCACCGCCATCACAGCTCATCATCCGCGGTCTCTTAGCACCTCTAAATGCTCCGGTCGTTCCTCACACGCCCCGGTCGTGCCTCACACAGGGCACCATTTGTCGTTATATTTGTCACGGCGGTCAAATAAAAACAGGAGACAGAAGGATAGTTTCAAGCAGGCAGCAAAGCAAGAGCAAAAGCAAAAAGAGTGCCTGCGCTTATTTTGCTCCATTTTTTATATCTTCCCCCCTCTAGCTGGCTAGCTTTATGATTGGATGCGCTCACTGTTCACGCGCCCAACCACAACCACTGATTGGCCGTCACGCACCGGCCACGAGTCCGTGGTTGGCAGCTGGAATATCACTCCGTATCTTGTTTTTCTCACATCCTGTTTTCTTGCTAAATTCCTCTTCACTCTCAGGTTTAACCGTTTCAAGGACATAGCTCCATTCCTTCA